>NW_013526027.1:2500513-2525141 GCF_000836215.1 Papilio polytes
CCCAGCCGGCGGCGGTGCGGCGGCGGTGCGCTGGTGGCCGCGAGGGGAAGCGGAAATTCTTCTGAAGTATAGACGCTTCTACACCGTTGTTTTAAATATTTGTTATTAGTAAGGTTTTTAGTAAATTATTTTCGCTCTCACACCGTTTCAACTTTCTCTGCCTCAGCGGAATCATTAGCAACAATGCGAGAGTAATGAACAACAATAGAGTAGCAGAGGGTACATTGACCGGGGCGGCGTGCTGCGGGGCTGCGGGGCAAGGGGCGGTGTGGCGGCGGTACCGGAAGGGCCGGCTAACCGCACTAGGATACAGTCGATAATAATGCTACAACATGCGCTAACCCAAACGTACATTTAAAAAATGTGGTTCATAATGATTATGCGACACGACTACAATACGACAATACAAAACATATTGGCATCCCTAGCTTTTTCTACTTGAAAAGAGAGATAACAAGATATATCTGTATCGATGCTTCGACAGTGCAAACAGGGCTACCAACCAACCAGGTTGACGTGTACAACGGACGAAGAGACCTATTAAATCAATGAAGGGAAGTAATTCGTACCGACAGATTCACCCCATTCTAATTATTTACATAATGACTTCCTCTCAGCATTTCTGACAAAACACTAACTTAATTCACTGATTAAACTTGCACGTGACTTAAACCTTACTAAGTAAATTCGAAACATGGTTAACAATTTACTGTAATGAAGAGATTTTTAATTAATTGCATTTATAGTATATGTTTAAAGTTTTCATCTATACTATTATAATAAAGCGTAAACACACACTTCTTTGTTGCCTAAGATGTCAGCAATCACAGCATATTTTTGAATTACCCTTTTTTAATGAAAAGCCCTACACTTACGTCACGCTTTAGGCTATGTATTTTCACGCCATTAAACTTAGGGGGTAAATCTTTTAGATATAAATCCTAATGTGGGAAAAAGACCATAAGTTGCTGCCAACTTCAAGGAAGCAAGGTTGCCATGTTTTGTCATCGTGTCATGTCATTTTGACATTTGCAATTAATAATTTGACACATGTAAACAATAAAATAAAATTTTCATAATTTATATGTGGATAAAGTCGCACGGGAACAGCTAGTGTTGGATAAAAAAACAGGAACTTAATACGCATCCTATTAATATTACT
Source organism: Papilio polytes (assembly GCF_000836215.1). Lineage (NCBI taxonomy): Eukaryota > Metazoa > Arthropoda > Insecta > Lepidoptera > Papilionidae > Papilio > Papilio polytes. Next base: position 2,501,676 of record NW_013526027.1, read on the forward strand.
AGTTACTTAAAAGTTCCATAAGTTAATCTTTAATAGCAATACAAAACACGTGTAAAAAGATTCTAGAATCATGTCTAATTTTCAACTAGACACCTCCGAAGGTTCACAGTGAATTGTCTGACAAATCAGCGGCAGTGAGACTCGCCCGAGGTCGATCCCTAATGAGTTTAGCTGAAGCCGCACCGAGTACGCCACGACGCTAACGGTAACCACACGTTCCTGAAACTATGGGATAATTCCGACAATTACAATTTTGCACTTAAGTCGAGACTTTAAGTTTTATTGACACGGTGTTGGTTTCTTTTCTACAAGCGAACAGATTTCATTTCTTCAAGTCGTAAAAAGTATTTCTCTGAAAATAAAAATAACTAAGACTCTAAATAGTGTACGTCATTTTATTAATGTCAAATATCTACTTTTTTCTTCATATTAGGCATAATAATGTGTTTTTTAAGGACCGTCCCGACTGTTATCAAACTTGTATACTCTTTAGTGCAAACAATGGCGCTATTGTTCGCTTACACCGGTACAAAATTTTCATTTTGTGTCCAGATTATCCTTAGTTTTCAACACCTAAAACCTCAAGGGTAAATAAAATTCTGTATATCTAAATCGGTCCAAATGTTTCAGAGATTATGAAAAAGACGCAGATATGGACAGACAGATAGAAGTGTTAAATATTAAAGATTTATAGATTGATACATTGACAAGCTTTTATCCGCGACTCCGTCCGAGTGGAATTCAAAAAAAAACAAAAGTAAGTAGCTTGTGTTTTCTTCCAGACAACCGTTCAGTTTAAGCTACAAACTCTAACATTCATCCATCCATCTAAACTTTCGCATTTATAAGTAAATTAATAGTAAATTTTATTTTATTGTCTACATTTGTCAAATTATCAATAGCAAATGTCAAAATGACATGACTATGACAAACCATGGCAACCTTGCTTTCTTGATGTTGGCAGCAACTTATGGTTTCTTTCCCATTACCTTAAAGCCTTATAGATATTGTGTAAATAAAAAATCGATTTCATATCGTTACCAAGTTATACATATTTGCATCATAAATTAAAACAAGCTTGTGTATTAAAATACGTAATTAACGTACGCTGATGAAGTTGGAAAACTCAATTTATATGCCTATGAATATAAGATTTTCTTGCAAGTCTTTAGAGGACATTAGAATTTCAAATTAGCTACAATTCTGCCCCTTTTGTTATAACAAAAGGGTTCGGACGTCTGTTTGTTTATTACAAACGTTTGTTATAAATGACAAAGCCCATTAGAAACATAAATTAGTTTAACATCTTAATAAAGAGTTTCACGTGTAAAATAATCTTAATTTTAACATAGCAAAGTTTTTATTTTATTTTCCCAATGTTTAATATCAAGATTTTTTAGTAAAATATATTAAAATTTAATGGGGTAGTTATCTTAAACTAGCTGTTCCCACGCGGCTTTATCCGCATAAAATTATAGAAAAATCATTTTATTGTGCACCTTTGTCAAATTGCAAATGTCAAAATGACATGACATGTCAAACCATGGCAACCTTACTTCCTTGATGTTGGCAACAACTTATGGTCTCTTTCCCACATTAGGGTTTTTATCCAAAATATTTACCTCTAAGTTTAACGGCGTGAAAATATATAACCTAAAGCGTGAGGTAAGTGTAGGGCTTTTTATTAAAAAAGAATTATTCAAAAATATGTTGTAATTGCTGACATTTTAGGCAACAAAGAATTGTGTGTTTACGCTTTATTATAATAGTACCTGAACTATTATAATAGTTGAACCTTCCAATTTCTTGAATTTCGTTGCATTATCTTTTTCTTAAATTAAATAGATAAAAGAATGTTATTAAAAGGTCGCGGCCGAGCAGAATTTCATGATTGCATAGTATTGATTTTGGCCAGCAGTCGCTTGACAAAAAGTGTTCTCTACCAGACAGTAAACCCTACCAGTAGTAAAAATTTAATCCTATAATTTAGACAAAACACAGGCAAATATCAAGTGTGATTAGTTCCAGACAGTATTATAACGTCATACGTAGGGAGAGGGTGAGCAGAGGGTTGAAAATTTATGTTACTCGCGAAATTCGGTCTAAATGCAGTAGTTTTAAGGTTATAAATTGTTTAAAACGATTCGTTAATGTGATAGATTGGTGAAATACCGATGTAAGAGGTCATTGAACTGCGTATGCGTGAATAAAATTCGTTCCCTTGAGACTAACGCAAATGATAAGGGTGCTACAATTTATGCAAATAGGCAATGCATTGCGACCTTTTTATTTTAGTAATGATTTAAAAACAAAAAAGCGACATCCCATTAATTAATTTACATGTAAATAATCCATCTGTACAGACAACATAGCATTAACGTTAATTTGGCGGCCAAATTATAACCTCACTTTTTAATCTAGGCCATTTTATAGCAAAAAAATAACAATAAATCATTTGAAAACTTTAAGTAATTTGTATTTTTACAATTTTTATTTCTTAAGACATTTATATTCAATCGAATTTCTAAGTATTATTTCGTTTGTATTTTCATAAATTCATGATTGAGCAAACAAAATACTATTCAGAGCAAAATCCATCAAAACCCAGGAAAAAAGCAATATTTTTCCAATAAGTCCCGATTGTACTTAAGAGGATTATGAGCAATGGTATGTTTTTTTTGTATTCGGAAAGCATTGAAGTGTCTATTGAATTCGCTTGCTTTTTTTTTCTTTTTGGTATTGCCGGAACTTCACCTTCTTTTCTCCTGTAGCCCCTTTATTTGGCTATAAAGGTGTCTAATTTGTCCCATTCTTTTCAAACATAAGTCGAGATGGTTTTCGAATTAAAAGCAAAATTAAAAAAACATTGTTTTATTTAAAATATTTATTCACCTATCGACAGCCGAAAAATAATTCTTAACAATACAATTTCTAATTATATGATGAACATTATTTTGGCCAAACTATCGAATTTTAGAAAAAAAATATGCTTCATAGAGTCAAAACTAGAATTTACAAAACATTTTTGTTGTCTGTGGTATGTTAAACGTCACAGAGTAGGTTCTCTATCCGTATTTGTTTTTTGGTAGTAACAAAGAGTGTCTTATTTTACCTTAACGCAACTAAACTAAAGAGAGACGAGAAAATGTGACTAAAGGTTATTTTAATCTTGTACTTAATTCATAAATGCTTTGGAACAACAAATTAAATACTTTTAATATTCTTTACGCATTTTTGCTTTCATTCAATCAATAGTTAACAATCTTGAAGTTAATTTGTCAAAAATTAAAAGTGAGCGTAACAAAAACAAATATTAATTTAAATTGTAACAGCCATTCCAATAATAATTATTCCAATAATGCATTTTTTTGTTAGAAAGGCAAAGGTTTTAAGAAAATACAGCCACAATTTGCATAAAAATGTGTAACTTTTTATGTGGCCTATAAAAAAATTGAGGCTTTTATTTTTGAAGTTGATTATAATAGAATTTAAAAGTGTGACTAGTAAATACTATTTTAGCTATTCAGATGATAATAACGAGTACATTCTGTCATTATTGTAAGTATCCAAGCCTAGTTGATCTTACAGCGTTTTTGTATTAAATTCATACAATATCATACATTTGATAAGCTCTTAAATAAATTACAGCTAGTATTAACAAATAGCAAAAAAATCAACATTATTTCGGACTGAAATTATGTGAATCTTGTTAAAATATCTCACTTAATGAGATTACAAAAATATCGCAAGTTCGTGACATGAAGATAATTATACAATACAAAATTAACTTCAATGCATTGATTTGCTTACAAAAATTAAAAGCTTATAAGATATTAATTGTGCGTTAAACGCATGACTTAATCTAAGGATAACTAACAGAACTGTATCCGTCTTCACATATTAAAAAAACATTTAATACAAGTCCTATCACGCAGAATTTTAACACGTAAAGTAAAAAGTTTAAACAGCGCCATCTATTAATGAAAAAAAAAACTCTCAAAAGAACCTCAAATAATGATTGAATTGACTAATTGTGAAAAAAAAAAGTTTTTTTAAATGATATTAACTTTTAAAATATTATTTCGAAATATTTAATAACAGTAAAAATAATTTTATCATTTTGTAGTACGGATATGCGTTTCAAACGCAAAATTCAATTCAGTCGCACTTTACAGACTAGCACCTAAATATAAAACTGCTAAAGCTAAAAACAATTGCATTATTAAACTGATTTAAAGGAACAATACATAGAATAATCCTGATTAATTTTATTCAAATTACATAATTTAAAAAAATATATTTCATTGAAAATATACAATAAAAAATTGTCGTTTTTTTATTTCAGACATATATGTTAAGATTTTATAAAACAATTTTAAAATATGGTAACACCATAATATAAATTACAAAAGCCTACACTTATATAATCTGTTAAGGTTATTTAAAAAGATAGTTTGCAAGCATTCTGGTTTGCATTTAGCAGAATGCGTGGTTTTATAAAATAATTAAAGCTATTAGAGATCCATACTGAAAGTTTCCTGCGACTCATCGAAGGATATGGAATTAGAGCGTGGTTTCTGAACTGGTGTTGTAGGAGTATTCGGTGAGCCTGGGTTCCTTAGCAACGCCGCCGGTAAGTTACACTTAGGCGGTGTTTGTGAGATCGGAGACTGTCGAAGTGACATCAAAAACGACCTTTCATAAACAATCCTGGTGCCTGGAATAGATAAAAAAAATTGTTACTAAAAATCGTGATTTGAAAAAAAGTTTATTGTCAAATATTGAAGGAAAAGGAAAATAGGAAATAACCCCTTTTATATAACCTTTTTTGTCAAATGCACAGAACCCTCTTACATAAAAACCGTCAATGGTTTAGTTATTTATATAAAAAAAAGCTTATTTAGTTAACTTAATTTAACTTAATTAATCTAGTAGTATATAGTACATTAATGTCGTATTTAATTATAACATTTTATATTTGTTACTGATTAGCGAATCTAAATAATAGATATTGCCGCTGTTTTCTCAATGCCATAATAGATGGCGCTGTATGTTAGGTCCAATAGATTGAACATAAACGTGTATAATTAAATGTTTTATTGAGCAAAATTACATTATATATTATTGTTACTGATTAGCGAATCTAAATAATAGATATCCCGCTGTTTTCTCAATTCCATAATAGATGGCGCTGTATGTTAACTCGGGTACGGATTTCTTTTCACTTGTGCGTAGTTACGAAATTACGATAACTCTGTTGACATTCTCATATCTTAATCTTAACATCAATCGTTGTGTAAATATCGATAAGTATGATAAACAAACAAAATATTTATTTTTAGTACAAGGAAAAAGACGGTCATCTTTAACAACGGCAGAATTTACTTTTAATATCTTTACTTCCTACTTTTTGTTAATTTTGAATAAACTTTAATATTCAACACATCGATAATTTAAATTAACTACAACAGTTTCAGAGTAAAATCTGTCATTTGTCTATGATTTAAAATAATAATTTATAGTTTTTTTTTTTTTAAGTTTTGTTAATGTGAACGCACCCTAATATACTTATCTTGATATCTTATCCACATATGTTATCAAAATAATACTCTATATTTAAGGTCACTTGATTTTGAGATTACCAATGGTTACGAATATCTAGAAAAGACATAACGTTAAAAAAGTAAATCATACTAATATTATAAAAGTGAAAGTTTAGATGGATGGATGTTTGTTAGAGTATATAGCCTAAACGGCTGGATTTTAATGAAATTTGGCATAGATGTAAAGATATTCTGGAAGAACACATATGCTAATCATTTTTTTTATTTAATTCCACGCGCACGGAGTCGCGGGCGAAAGCTAGTTTTTTTTATAAAACTTACTTGTTTTTAAGTCAACGCATTCTTTTGAAGGAAAAAACGACAAAAAATAGCTATTTCCTTAAGATTTTTTAACAGTTAAACAATGTAACGTTTTTCTCCTTTTTGACCGACTTCCCAAAACAAGGAGGTACTCAATTCGTCTATATGTTTTTTTATGTGTGTTACGGTATATCTCCGCCAGTAGTGGACCGATTTTGATAATTCTTTTTTTATTCGAAAGGTAGTGCTTGCAGGTGGGTCCCGTTTTTTTTTTATTTTTGTTAGAAATATTAATGCAGCATGTTTTACTAAACACTAAATAGATATCTTGATATATTTAAAAACTAATTACTGATAAAACGTGGTCTCTATACGAGTATATTATTTAAATACTCGAACAGGTTTTTTTGCGTTTCGTTTTCTGAAGTCACTTAACAAGTTTCCCAATTTAAACAAATATAATCTCGTAATCATTTGTCAATATTAAAAAAAAATGTAAAATATGCGTGTTATAAAAATAATTTACCTAAAGCATGTCAGCTGTAAAACTATGAAAGGTAAATAAATTGAATAATTTTATTACTTTTCGTTCATTTGGACAACCCTATACACAATAATGATCTTGAACCAATAACTACTACCAAAACCTAAACAAAATTAAGATTTAAGTGTCTACCACGAATACTTTCGTCACATTTGTATGACCAAATTCGTAACGTATACGATAAAATTCATATGAGATTTGTTGGTGTACTTTACGCGCGGTAAAGTGCGCTGCACAAATCTAATATTTTTAACCTTGACGTTACGTAAACGTTCTCACGAAAATTCATGATAGGACCCTACAGACGAATTGGCTTCTTAAACACAGGATATCCTGGTTAAGGAGCCAAGGCGATATTGATTCTGTAATCACTGATTATTCAATTAATAAACTTTATTATTAAAAACAATAGTCAAGTACATTTTTCGCCATTTGACCGTTTTGTTATCAAAATGTAGTTTTCCTTAGTAAAAATAAACTGCAATAGTTCCTGCAAACCGTGTTGCAAAATTTCTAGAAACAGCGTTCTAATGAGAGTAAATTCCCTTTTATTGCAATTAATACTTTAACTAGAAACTTATACGTAAGTAATATATTTAGAAAAAAAATGTGTAACAAAAAACGAATTAGGTACACTATATTGGAAAATGTCCGTACATTTAAACACTAATTTTTATTGCTCAGACTTCACATGTAAGGCAACTATAATTCAGATTTAAATTGCAAAAGACCCTACCCATGTTAGTGGAGACATGGTCATAGTCAACCACGCAAACCCATTGCGGTTAACTTCATAAATATCTTTGAATTTCTCAGATGTGTACACCACGATGTTTTCCTTGGCCGTAACTTCTGATATATATGAAATTCGAGAATCGAAACACATTGGTATACAACGTAGATCGAATCTCGAAGTATCGCTCGACTATTAGGTTATATTTACATTTTGAATAGCGTCTTGTTTACTAAATAATGTTAATTTCAAAAGCCAAAGTTCCTTAATTCATAAACAAACATTTCAGTATTTAATCTGTGTACATAAACTTCGTAATAGCTCCTGTGCTTGATTTATTTATATACGTTTATTTATGTTTATCTGTGCACACGTGTTTTTGGCTACTATCATGGTTTGCCCTTGACCGATTTGGAGCAAATCGACATGTGTACTACTTTTTCAATAGTAAAATATTTTCGACATTCATTAGCAGCTTATATTAAAACTGATAAAAAGATTGAAGAATAAGTGTTGAATCGGTAACTAATTATTTCCGCTGTAACCACGTGGTCATACAAGGCAAAATTAAACGTAGAAATGGGGACGCAAAAAGGGTGGTTTAGGTAGTAAAGCATACGCAGCGTTTTTGCGCATTTACGCTTATAATCTTTGATATAAATTACCAAAATAAACTAAATTTACTTGATAAAAACATTGGAGCACGTGTTTAGTAAATAATAGAGTTTACGATAAGAGCACGTGTTTATTTAAGCGACTTCGCATGTAACCGGGTGTAATATAAAGTCAAGGTCATGCAATACGAAAACGAAATTATCTAATTTTGTGTGGCACGTCTCATGTCCTACATTAATTCGAACCGGTTGTAACCGCTTAAAAACAGGTTACTGAACTAATGTGATTACTAACAATACTTAACCTAGATTTAACTATTATGCCCATGAACGGTTTGTTATGTAAGAAAAACGTGGTTAAAATCTCACATTAAAAAACATAATTAAGAGATAAGCGGCGTTTTAATTCACTCGTATTAACTTAGGTTTTATTTACCTCCAGGAGTGGTAGAGTAAATAGTTCCTCCGGGTGTACTGGAATAAACATCAGGCATCTGCGATGGATCGGTAATTAAAACTTTCCTTGACGGAATCGCTTGGCTATGAGTGGCCTGTCTTGCAATTGGTGACGCCGACATTTTCAATTTAATTTACTTTTAAAATTCTTCAATCTCAATCATAAACACAACTAGCAACACGTACGAACAGAGCCTGGACTGAGCCGAGTAGAAGCGGCGCCTAAAATAAATACGACACCGGCTTACTGCGCACACCGACATTGCGCGGTGCAAACATATCACACACACATACGAAGGGGCACATCAAAACAATCATAGATCAGACATCAGTGATTTATTGTTTTTGTACCAGAGTTATTTGAGAATCTAGGAATCAACTCAATCTACCGAAGATAATATGAACTTCCATGTAGCGCGATTTTGACATCTCTCATCCTTCATATTATGTGTGTGTGATCGACATTAGTTTTTTAACACTACCACACAACTTTAATAATAGAAACTTAATATAAACAAAACGCATGTAAAATTAAATGAAACGCCAATATCATGATAGTTAAAGATAAATCCATCCGATCACATAGTTGCGGGTTCGATTCCCGTTTACTATCCATAATGTAATGCAAACTTTAAGTTTTGTTGAATTGTTAAAAGAAAAATAATAAATATGTTTAAATAAATCTTTCTCCCACATCGCTAATCTTTGACAACAGCACACGAAGTGGAATGTTATCTTATTACTAACGCACACATTAGCAACGCGTCTAGTGCGTAGTTTTTTGAAGCTTGAATCGGCCATTTGATAGGAACATTTTATAATATAGCTTGTTTGTTATATACTGTTTATTATCGAGCCAGTGCAAATCCGGAAGTGGTTATGTATTTGAATAAATCATTAGGGTGTTACGACTTTATTTACTAGGCTACAGCGAAGTATTAGAGCGTCTAGATATCTTTTTGTAGCGTTTTTTTTTTCTCATACTGGCGACATAATCAGTTATTGCATTCAGTACTTCACTTACCGTATTAATTTTTACGACATGAATTAGATCACCAATGTATCTCTATATAGGACCTTACCTAGAGAAAAACTTACCGAAAATCTCCTAAAACTCTAGCTTTAAAATGTTTACCTTTATTGTCTTGTCTATGGAACGCAGTATATTTATTGGCTGATTGATTTTCCCTGTTGCCTTTGCCTCACTGGTTAATTATTCGATAAACGTTTAAACTCGACTTTCCTCTTTCGTGACAATTGTTATTTCTGTTCATAAAGGAATGTTTTTGTCAGTAACCTGCAGTTTATGCCTGGAGTTGTCTTGAACTTGAAACTGCTAAAGACGTATTTAAATTAAAATATTTTAACTTTGTTGCTATGTTAATATTATTAAAAAAAATCTTGTTGTTACAAATGATAATTTAATTTCATGCTCATAAAACTTATCACTCAATAAATATCCCAGTTTAACCCAGTAACCGCTATCTTTTCTTATCAATGTTTGTTTTGGTTTTGTTACCTTTTGAGGTTATAGTTACAACGTTATTAGCAACTAACATTATAAAGAGGAAACATTTGTATTTTTGTATGTACTGAAATAGCTCAAAAACTACTTGGCCGATTTTAAAAATTCTTTCACCGTTAGCAAGCTATTTTAACCGTGAGTAATATAGGTGATATTTTTTTTTACTTTTTAATTTCACGGATACGAAGCGGCGAGAAATAGTTGAACATTTTCTCACCTCAAATATTTTAACTAAAAAATATAGAAAAACAAGTTAAGCCAAAAATAGTCGTATAAATAAGACAGTTAAGACACTACTGAAACTCTTGTATAAAAACCATTGGTAAAAAAAAATGGCGAGATTCAAATAGGCACAAAATTCGACGCCTTATAGCCTATCTTTTTAAAAAATGACTATGATAACAGTTATTGTCTCTGTTTTTTACAAGAGAATAAAAGGGATGACATTATTTTTATGCATTCACCAGTAGCTTACATTTAAATAATGGATTTATCTTGACTTTTTCCACTTATCCTTGATCTTTGCGCGAAATATTCATTATTCAAATAAAAGACGTCATATGGTTTATTATTCAAGACGCGGTGTGCAGTGAGACTGGGCCTTTTTTCTTTTTTTAATATCGGTATGTCTAATGTATTATTGATATTATATATGCAACACGATAATTTGATTTCTTATAATTTACGACTTGACCAACGGAACGTTCTAAATGCACTATAAATAAAAAAAAAACATTCGTCAATGCATTACCACACACCGAAGTACAGATTTAACATGCTTTTTTTGTTTCCTTGTTCACCGGTATTCGGCAAAAGCTTCGAGATTACAAAAATTTCGTATAAATATGTGACTAAAGCTAGCTAAAAATGACAGGGAATAATTAACAATTTGTTTTTTTCTGTTACATAACCTTTAATAAGTTACTATTAAAAAGTCATAAACTGCAAACGACAGTTTTTTTTTCATATTGTAAGGCTTGAATATAATCTTTGAGGGAAGGGAAGGGGGTTTTAAAGACTTATATGTGACTCTAATTCACTGATTTGCGCTCACTCTGTCCGGTCTCTAGGCGCTCTACCCTAACACCGGTAGTCATTTTTTGACAATTTAGCAAACACGACAACTTCTGTGGTAAACAAAGTGGATAAGAATTAGCCTACGTGTTGAGGATCATGCGGTTTTATTTTCTTATCTCAGTTTAAATTCACGTGTTTTTTGTTATCGAGTCTATGTCCTAAGGTAATAAGCGAAGCGATTATAATGTACCACATTTTTTAATAATTATAAAAAGTTACATATAGTTTTTATAGTGTTTATTTTGTAAGTTTTAGAAATGTTTGAACAGTTATTTTCAACATAGGCATATATAGATATGTTGTAATATTTTTGTTAATACCTAATCAAAATATGATACATTCCTCAATATAATAACTAAAGTAATAATAAACTAAAAAAGTCAATTGTGGTATCTTTTTTTTTAAGTTTTTTAAGCTAGCGCTTGACCACGATCCCATCGACTAAGAGTGAAGATTTGGGTGATCTATATAAGAAGTTCTCTGTACCGAATGTCAACAAATATTATTGAACGTGCATTCCGCTCTCCGCTTATGTCTCAAATATCGCACGTTCCGCTAAATTATATAACTTTGTGTTGTTTTGTTTTCTACAATCAACTGCGTAGTTTCGCGTTCAGGGTTGTTTTGAAAAAACGCCAATAACAATCTTTTATTTACAATTGTTATTGCATTTCAGATAACAGTTAGTCATTCTAGGAAAATGTAAACAAAATACTGATTTTTGAATAAAAAATGTACTTTTTATGTTGATATACCTGGGAGATAATTTAGTTAAGCGAGTTTCTGTAGCACTTACGTTGGTCACTAAGGACTAAGGAATACCCTTAGCGTGTATTTATCATATTAAACCACTAATAGGGACTACTAAACAACTATGAATTCGACAGATAAAATGTCTAATTTTGAATTAGAGGGAAATGGTCAAGTAAGGTCTCGTCTATCGACACTAAGGTTCACGAGTCAAGAACAAGGAAATGATGTACAGAAAGAAAAAGAAAGCGAGAAATTGTGGATATTTATATTCCTAAATAATTGATGATGTACTTTAACTGTATAAAATACTAGCTATTGCCGACAAGTCCGTCCGCGTTAAAAGCAAGTCAGCAATTTAGGCTACAAACTCTAACAAATATCTACATATCTATCTACACTATCGCATTTATAATATTACTAAGTTTGTATATAATTGATTTCATTATATATTCAACTGCAAATCCATCGGATTTGTTCAGATGTGCTGTAAGTAGGCCAAAGTGCGGCGCCCGGCAGTCCGATAGTGACGTCATCCAAACAAGGCCATGTCTACTTCCTTTATTAAAGCAACACTTGACAACATGGGCGTCGTTTATCCTCCTCCCCCCTCCCTAAAGACACCAAAAATGCAAAATAACCACAGATAATACAATACTATACTAGTATTACGAACACAGACAATAAATATCATTTTAAAGACAATTAAAAAAAAAGTTTGCCTGTATTGACAACTCTATCATAAGGTTAAAATATGAAATTAAGTATCATAATAAATAACGTTAAATATTTAACATTGGTCTAGACTTAGTTTTAAAATATTCGAAATATCTAAATTGTGTATCATTTTACAACAACAATTTAATTTAGTTTTATAAAATGCTTGTAATAAAATACAGTATTAATTTTTAAAAAGGAAGCCAGACTAGTACGTAAATTATTAGCGTAGTGTGTATGGCGCCTAACTATCAAAATATTATGTGACCTTGACAGCGGAGACCACGATAAAACATCACAGATTAAGTCAAAGCATGTTTATTTATTTAGCTAATAGTTTTTGCCGCGACTCCGTGCGCGTGTTATCCATCCATCCATCCATCTGAACTTTTGAATTTATAATATTAGTAAGAAGTAAGATTGCCGCAGCACGAGACGCTAAAGGCACCCCTTAGTGTAGATTGTAGATTTAATAAATGACGACAGATAGCTAAAAGATTAAAATAATGTAAAATTATAATTATAACTTGTGGATTAACACACTGACCTCTATAAATAGATAGGCTATAATATATTGTTTTGTATCTTTTTGACCGACTTCCCAAAAGAAGGAGGTATTCAATTCGACGGTATGTTTTTTTTTTTTATTTGTGTTACGGCATAACTCCGCCGCTAGTGGACCGATTTGGATAATTCTTTTTTTATCCGAAAGGTAATGCTTGCAGGTGGGTCCCATTTTTTTGTTTAATTTTTGGAGTCTAAGACTACGACGTAGTTAAATAGTGTAGCTCAAAATCACGCGACGAAATTTCGGGTCATTTTTGCTTTCTTTGCTTACGTAGCCTAAACTATAAGACTTACATAAAAATGATGTATGGAAGAATTGTAGCCCATTAAATTTGCTAAATAAAAGTCCGCGATAGCATATATCTATCTATTAAGGTCGCACAATAACCACTTTTTTCATTAAAATATCGCTCGAAATCTACACCCAACTTTCAACGCTATTACTCGTGTTCGGTATGAATCCTTATCCAAATAAATGAGTCTATCATCAAGAGAATTTAATGTAGATTATAAATGCCCTTGGAACTATATAATTCCGATCAATATGTCTATATTGTACAATTATTACTACTTTGAAGTCGGTGTCAGTCAATGTAGATTCATTACTTAATTGTTACTATACTTTCAATTGTCAATTGTTATGGTAAAAATGTGGAAACTCTTACGTAGAAATATCACTGCATACCTTGGCTGACACCGACATCAAAGTAATAATAATTGTACAATATAAACATAACAGTTACAATAAGGTAGGTTTACTATTTTCAAGGAATTATTTCGTTACTTTTTAGTGTACTGTTTTTTTGAGAATATTTTGTTTTTGGTGTATTTTGTTTTGTTTTTAGTGCATTTTGTTTTGTTTTTAGTGTATTTTGTTTGGAAGTCGGTTTTGTTTTTTTATTGATTTTCGCATTATTAGCGCTGACGGTCATTTACTAACGTTAACGGGCGCGTTTAAATTGGAGTAAAACAAAGCAGGATTTAGCAAGCAAAGACCTATCCATTTATATAGATCAGTGGTTGTGAAATAGAAAGTGACAGGTGATAATATCTTTCACCTGTCTTATTTTAAAGCATCCTGGCGGAATTAGATTGTAACCGACAAGTAGACTATCGTAAGTTCAAATGATAATTGCTACTGATACATGAAAAAAACAATTAAAAACATAGTCTAATTTAAACATAAATGTTTATCAACACCTGATCTAATTCATGATCAGTTTAGGACGCGGAAGACATATGTGAATGTTATATATAGAATAAAATGATGTATTACTAGCTTTCGCCGGCGACTCCGTTCGCGTGGGTTAAAAAATACAGAAGTGAGTAGCCTATGTGTTATTTTCTTCCAGACTATCTATCTTAAATTTCATCGAAATCTGTTCAGCCATTTAGGCTACAAACTCTAACAAACATCCATCCATCCATCTAAGCTTTTGGATTTATAATATTACCATGATTAGTTGTCGTCCGTGACTCAATCCGTGCGGTATCTAAAAAATGGGATATTCAACTAAGTAAGCCTTTGTGTTCTACATCTGTGTTTTTTTTTTAATTTAGCATTTGTATACTAATACTTATTAGTAAGATGAAATAAATGTCTATGAGTATGTACGATTATTTCTTACTACTGGCAAATAGCAAATATGCAAAAGGTTTGTACCAATTTGAAATGTCTGTTTTAATTCACGATAATCTTATAGTAGCAGTAAATAAAACAAACATTAATTTTATTTATTTTGCTTGTTTTAACACTTAAAATGCTTCCAAGAATCGATGTAACAAATTATTCACGCAGATAGAATAACAAATTGTGTATTTCATTTTGCATTCAACACGTCTGCGTAGCCAAATGATGAATTTTTATTAAGTTCTTTGAATGGGATAGAATTTATTTGAATTTTAATATCTATATACATGTATTTACGGATAATTTTTAGCATAGCAACATTACTCAAGAATTTTTTAAATATCTATGGCCACTGATATTTACAAACATCTGGCGTTATGTGGAGTTCAAAACATTTTTATATCACTTTCCCGCCAACGAAATTGTTGATGGGTGCACTATTTAACCGAGTAGACGTACAACAAATATGTTAACTTACAATCAGTACCAGTTTTAGTGCTACTAGCGTCTTGTATTGCTACAGTGCCCCTTTTTAACATGCTTTTGGATTGAAATTACTTCGTTATGTGGGAAATGTGGCGTGAAAAAAACACAACAGTCCTCTTTTTCTATATATTGAGACTCCTCTAAACTGTACAGCTGTGACAATTTGTAATAACATTAGAATAGAAACTTAGATAATAACCTTGAAGTGTTTACATTAGTTTTGATTTAAATGAATCGTGAGTCAGCGGAGAGCGGCGCGGCGCTACGCAGTCGACACACCTCCAACGACAAACATGTTTACTACGTACTGAAGATGTCTCATTCCTAGACAATATTACCAATTGACTCGATGTAAATGCGTTGAATGGATGCGGATAATAGTATATTTAAATGTACTTCATTTCTGGAAGAGTACGAAACTGCTCTAGTGTTTCGTTGCGGCGTTAGTTCTTAAAAAAATATTAAAAAACAGGAACTGAATATAGCCTTTGCTATTTTATTTATATTGTAAATGTAACCAAGTAATCGATTACAAAGAAATCTCGAATCTCTTATTGGTATAGTATTTATTATCTGTGGTATATGTACAACTGACGAATTAAAATGGAAATAAACTGAGGAATAAAAGGAAAGATGTAAACAGAAAACTAATGCGCTACGTATGAAAGAGACGCAATATGCTATAAGAAAGAGACAGATAAAGTGGCGTGATGTATTTCCATGTGAAAACATTACCTGTATTTGCAGCAAATCGTAAACAAGGCAAACTGATTTTCATACTTTTAGTTTCTAGAACGTATTCTATGAATGTTACATATATTGAAATTTATGATTTCATCGGGCCTTTATAAACATTTAGTATTATTGTAGTGTTGTGAAAAAACATATGGGCGTAGTAAAAACCATGAAAAATTAGTAATGCGTTACTAATTCCACCTTCAATTTGTGCAAGCCGGTCATTGTCAAGGTTACAACCAATTCGAAACGCGAACACGCGCGCATGTGGAATAAAAATCTGAATTTGAGGTTAGGATTTACATAAATACAATTCCTCAAAAGAACTATACACTTTTTTTTGGTATTCTTTATTTGAAAATTAAATCGTTTTTATTTGTGTTAATAAATCTACTTTCTAGAGGATGTATATGAATTTGGTCCTTCGAGTCAGGTATAATTAGACATTAAATTTTGTAACGTTTAAATCAAAAATGTTAAACCTCAATGAATAAAAGACTAAGGGCCTGTCCCACCAAATTGTAAATTGTCTGATAACAATCTAACGTGTAAAATGTGTGAAGGAAATATTAGATTTTGTTCCTCAAATCGATAGTGACGTCATTTTTAAACTACCTGAGCGTCTATCAGCCAGTGGTGGGGCAGGCTCTAAACTTACTGAAATAAAGGCATCACAGGGAAAATATAAAAAAAGTGTCCTGAATAATAAAAAAAATTCGATCAACCAATTTTATTGAATCTTAAAAGGATATGTTAAATTCGCCGTCTACATTTTACACAAATAACAACATTATTTTATGCACTCTTAAAAGTTTAAAATTATTGTCACATCAAAAAATTCAATAAAACGAAGTTAGCTATAAAAAGGTTGTAAATAAAAAAAATTGATAAATCATCAAAAAAAAACACAAGTATTGAGATTCACCAGTATCGAGTAAAAATTATTACTTATTTCAATCATTGAACATATTTTATTGGTCCTTCGAGCCAGATATAAACTTGTGAATTAACTATTTTTTACATATTTATTAGTTACACAAAATAAATAATTTTTCACAATTATAAGAAAAAACCTAATCTGCTGCCTTTATAGCTAAATTGAAAGCATAATAAAAAATGACAGGAACCGATTTTAACTACGTGAATATTAAGTACAAAATAATTAAAAAAATAACTTATTAGTTAAAAATCTCAAACTTATATCACAAAAATCCATAAAAAAATAAGATTAACACTTAAAAAATGTGATAAAAATTGTGATGATGATTCTTTTTATAACAAGTTTTTTTTATTAAAGTACAATTTCATTAAAAAATAAATGCACTCAACTTTGTACTCCAATAAACGGTGGGGAAAAAATCCATAATAATTTACACTTAAAATGATATGTTTTTAAATAACAATTTCAATACACATTTAAAAGTCAATTATTAAAAACCTATAAAATATGTAAATAAAATTCTAAAAGCTATATTTGATATGTAAGTACATGAACAAAATTATTTACAAATGTACTGTCAAACCATTTAACTGAAACACTTGAATTGTGATGTATTAAAAAAGAAAAAAAAAACAATATCACAAAAATAACCTCAGTACAAATGTTTTAATACGTAAGAATCTCTTTATTGGATTAATAAGGAATTAAATTGAGTAATTGCACGTAGAGTATAAATTGCCATATGTAAATACAAAATACAAATAAACGCATTTTTAATCTGTGGAAGATACACAAAATCTAATAAAAGATCTGTTACTATTCAAACTCAAAGAGATCTTTTAAAGGAACGAATGTTTATTTGTGCTGTAGACGAATTTTTTATGGCAACATTTAGTTTAATCTATGCTATAGCCATCTTTATATCACGTGTTTGCCATTCCCATATATAGAGCACGCATCTTTAAAATTACTAGCATTAAAACTGGCAAAATAATCATCATGAATAAACCTTACAATACTTTCGATTGGACATAAATATATGTTGTAAATTTTAACATTATCTGTGGGGTCGACAACTTTCATTATAATATTCTGCTTATCCTTACAAAAACTTAATTTATTCGTTACATCATCTCCATTATAAACAACACGGAAATAAAAATCTTGAGCGATCGCTTTCCTTTTAGTGAATTTGAATTCATCGCGTAATTCCTTCTTTCTATAAACTTCAAAGATCATTCTAGAAGCGTATTGAATATTGTAATGTTGGTAGCTATTCAAACCTAACGCGAGTATTAAAGCTTGTAAAGTCTTATCGTGTCCTGAATAAAGAACATATTTAGGTTTATTTTCTGATATCATACGAATCATATTCTGTACTATATTATGTATTAATCCATAAGCGTGAAGTAAACCTCGTCTTCTATTATTTAAATTCTTCATTTCTTGTTTAAAACTCCATTCTAGGTACGCGAAAAGTGACATTACATGTTCCTTTTGGATGCAAAAGTCCTCAGTATTCTCAGGCGTTGGCTCCCTATAGTCTTCATCGAAATCCGTATCCATTCTTGCGTCGTTTGGAAAATTGAAATCTGCATCTAAATTCTTTTTAACTATAACAACGTCTTCATAACCGTCAGCGTTATCTAAATATCTTTGTTGGTAATAGAGTAATTTCTCTCTTTCCATTTGAGCGTCAAAATCTAACGGAGCTTTTCTATCTTTACTGTCATAGTATTTGCCAATTATATCTCTAGCTTTTCTCCCGACTTCGTTGTTAAAATCTATCTGATTGTTGATATAATCTAGTTCCATATTCAACGCGTCTATATCAACTTGTAGTAAATTTCTAGATGCCATATCACGATAGTTCCTTTGTTTCCTTCTTGGAATTTTATCTTTTGTTGATTTCTTAGTTTTCTCAACACAAGGCAGCGGTGCCTCGTGACACACGTATGCCAACAACGCATCCCTAACAACATCCGCGTCGATATGTTCTTGTGATTCAAATAATACTTTAGATAACTTTTTAATTAGATCTTTTATCGCAGGATGAGATTCCAATCTTGTTTTCAACTGGGTATTTATTTTCCTGTTGAGATAAAAACATTATTTAAAACTAGCGACTGCTAGTTTAGTTTAGAACTAAAGCAAGTATGTGTTCTTCTAGAGTAGGCTTTACATCTTTGGCAAATTTCATCGAAATCTGTTCAGCCGTTTAGGCTACAAACTCTAACAAACATCCATACATCTTAACTTTCATATTTATAATATCAGTATGACTTCACCTGGCTAAGACATGTTGCGCGGCGCAGGCGCAGTCCCTGAAGCAGAAGGCGACGCTGTGCGCCTCGCGCGCCGCCGCCGCGCCGCCCGAGCTGGCCCAAGCCAGCGCCTGCAGCGACTGGAATGTCCGTCTGTACCGCGTCGTGTACGCTACACCTGCACGTTTTTAATACTAGTGCACTCCGATATGTAATTTTTTTGAAGAACCATTTCAACCACCGATCTTGAGGTCGAGGGTTCAAAACCCACCATTCGACTATTGTGAATCAGGCAGAAGACTACAGCTTAGTTAGATTTTTATTAATGTAAATTAATAAAAATCTACTAATCTATACTATTATAATAAAGCGTAAACACACACTTCTTTGTTGCCTAAGATGTCAGCAATTACAACATATTTTTGAATAATTCTTTCTTTAATAAAAAGCCCTACACTTACGTCTATATATTAGACTACATATTTTCACGCTATTGAACTTAGGGGGTAAATATTTTGGATAAAAACCCTAATGTGGGAAAGAGACCATAAGTTAACAAGGAAGCAAGATTGCCAAGGTTTGTAATGTCATGTCATTTTGACATTTGCTATTGATAATTTTACAAATGTAAACAAAATTGAAATCGGAACCCACGACAGTATGATGTCTACACCCTTACAGCTTTACAAATAAACGCGGTATAAAATTAAACTTAGGAATAAACTGAGTATAAGCAAAATTTGTATTAATATTTGCTTATACTCAGTTTATTCCTAAATTTAACTTTATACCTCGTTTATTTGTAATTCATTAACAGCTATTGCTTCATATAGTTATTATTTTAATTGGTTATTGTATTTTATTATGGTTTTTAAAATTTTATTAAGCAATCGTCAATCTATTGAAGACCCCTTATTATATTTACAATAGATAAATGAATAAATTGAATGTTATATTGTCTTGTATTATGTTAACTTTTGCCTATTGTTATAATCTAGTATACATACCCGTATCTTTTTTCCCTGATAACTCCATATCAGAACCTAATTTATCACTATACGCCTCTCGTAATATGTTACCTATGAGAAAAATACAATATTAGACCAATATTCTGATATATCTTAATTTAAACACTTTGAAAATACATGTTAAATTAGATCTCGGTTTTATCTTAATTGGGTAGAGAATTTAATTCTTTTCAGTCGCGGAAATCCGTGGTAACATGACCCAGAAGGTAGTGCCTGACCTCACGTGAACGGGAGTAGGAAAAGAACGGTCTGTAGCTTTTAAAGTGTAACACCGACAAAATCCCGGACTGTACAGTCGAGGAAATTACAATCGTTTGAACAATTGTAACGAGACGCGGAAAAATCAATACAACGCAGTTTATAAATGTCTGTACAAAAAAGTTTAGGGAAACATGGCTAGCTTTTTATTATCCCTTCGTTTGCATTCACTATCTAATTGGTTTTTAGCAGTGGTAGAGCCCGCTTTAACATCTGCGCACAAATGAGCCGACACGCCCGGTGTAATACCACGACCACACAGAAAACAGGCGTGAAATGGAAGCAATTCCGCGTTTCATCTGATGAATGTGTTGTCGGAGGCCTAATTTTAGAACGGGGATTTAACGGTAGAGACGCATAGTGGTAACATCCTCTTTATGTGCGTTTCGTCCGACAATTAAGGGTGGAACGCATCTGCAATTGCGGATGTCTATGGGCAGTCCTTTTCCATTTCGGTGGATTATGCCGCTTGCTCGTTTGCCATATGATATAAAAAAAGTAGTTTGTAGGAAGTGGCAATTAGTTGTTAGTTATATTGCAACACCGCGGTTTTCCGCGACTGTACATTTAGTGCGCACTGATCACTGACCCAGGGTGAGCATCTGCAGCAGGCCGCTGTGTGTGAGCTGCCCGAGGGCGCAGCGCGTGGCGGCGCGCGCCGGCAGCGAGGGGAAGTTGTGGAAGGGACCCGGCCCCGACACCCACCACGCGCGGCCCCCCACACTCGCGTTAGACACAAACTCCACGTAACTACCCGGACAAAAATGTCATATCATACTAATATTGTAAATGCGAAAGTCTAGATGGATGTTTGTTAGAGTTTGTAGCCTAAACGGCTGAACCGATTTCGATGAAATTTGGTATAGATGTAGAGGATAGTCCGGAAGAACACATCGGCTACTCACTTTTGTTTAAATTCCACGCAGATGGCATCGCGGGCGAAAGCTAGTTACTGACATATAACACTTTTAATTGGATACCACTATTTGATATTTGACATGAGTATTGCCAGCCTATCTAGTAGTCATATACATAGCTAGATATATTTTTTTTATACCTGACAGAATGCTTCAATGTAAATATAATTTAAAAATTTGTTCTCAAATAATTTACACAGGTCTCTAGGGATTGTAGAAACCAATTAAAACAATGGGAAAAAATCCCATTGAACGGATTGATCAACAAATATTAGTTCAATGGGATTTTTTCTCATTGAATAGATTGGTTGGCCTACAATCAATTAAAATATCAATCAAATTAAAATACGAAATTTCTTGAGTAC
The DNA here is from genome assembly GCF_000836215.1 of Papilio polytes. NCBI lineage: Eukaryota > Metazoa > Arthropoda > Insecta > Lepidoptera > Papilionidae > Papilio > Papilio polytes. Next base: position 2,523,146 of record NW_013526027.1, read on the forward strand.
AAAATTTTTAATTTTATATTCATATAAATTACTTCATCTCCCCTGCCTTATCCTACTCGTTGTTTTGGCTTACTTATTTTGCGGCCTGCCGCCTGCCCGTCGCCATATTTTCATATAAATTACTTGAAAACTAATTTTATTTTCATTAAAGCGTTCTGTTAAGTATTATCTCAAAAACATATATTTTTATTAAGCAACAAGTAAGACCTCTTATAAAATCTAATTGGAGATGTTACTTCTTATCATGAGGTAATATTAAAAGATTTTTTTTTTAACATTTCATACCTTTTAAGAAGTGTTGAAACTGGTACAGTATCGCAAGGCAGTTTGTCCCCACCTTTAACATGTGTGAGTGGACCTCTATCTCCATGCCTTGTTAATACCAATATACCTTGCAGCAGCCAAGTCTCACTGTCAACTACACCTGGAATAATAAATTGTTTTGTTAGATTGGACTTACATATACTTTAATATTTGGTTTAAACATTAATAAAAATGATGAATAAACCGTAAGGTTTATCCATAATTTTTATTATTATTATTTATTATATTATTATATTTTTATTTATTATATTTGCATTTATATTAGTAATAATATAAATGCAAAAGTTTAAATGGATGAATATTAGAGCTTGTAGCCTAAACTGCTGAATGGATCTTTATGAAATTTGGCATATATGTAGAGCCTTAAATTCCATGCAGATGGAATGGCAGGCAAAAGCTAGTATAATCTATTATACAATACTATCAGACAGTCTCTAACAGGGTAAGGTATATTGGCTTGCCAAGATCAATCTCGGAGACCACCAGCAGCATAGAAAGCTTACTGGGGATCGATGGTGAATTCAATAAGCTGAAATGATACATGACCTGCCTCCACTCGAAATATGCACTAGCTAGAGTTGTCAAACCATAACCTCTATTACCAAGTGTCATGGCTATTAATGCATGAAACGGAACTTAAAAAGCTAAATAGCATGGGTTTGTTAATTTTTTTTTCTACATTAAGGAATAGGTAATATGCATAGGAAGGGGAAATATCCTTTTTATGTGCGTCTCCTCCTCCGTGGGATAAGGTTAGGCAACGCATCTGCAATTGTGGATGTCTATGGGCAGCGGTTGCTTCGCCATTTTGGTGGATTCATTATGTTATAAAAAAAAAATAGTTTACCTTCCGATCCACGTACTATACTGTCTGCTGGATTACACGCTTTAAGGAATATCCTCTTAAATTTTGCATCACTCTTAGATATGTACTCTTGGGGTGGTAATTTTACAGCTGCTGTTTCTTCCCCTACTGATATGTACTTGTATACAACTAAAAGAATATCTATTTTAATATCTGTATAAACTAATAAAAGTAAATTTAAACAAAAGTCAACTGTAATGAAACACTTCTAGTCTAGAATAAAATTTTCGTCTGATTGAACTATAAAAAGTTAGTAAAAATGAAATGTCATAGAATAGGAAAATGTCATAGGACAATAGTCCTAGACTATTTAATTGTAAGTTTTTTATTTAATAAACATTATGGGCTACATTTTTCACTCACCTGTTATCAAGAAAAAAATCCATAAACTCATTCCAAGATAGCAATAAAATGCCCTATGTTGAAATGAAAACTTCATTATTCCGTATCTTAACAACGATTTCCTCAGAAAGGAGTAAATGTTATAAAGTTTCTTTTACTCCATTCTGAAACAATTCAAATATTTTACTTCTGAGATCATAATTAGTAAATAACAACAAAGAGCATAAATAAATAAAACGATTTTTCTACAAAAAATCTGACAGATGACAGTGACGTTACTGACGTATTTGAGTTGAGCAGAGTATAAATCTTTTTATATTTTGATCCAGATTAGGAACAGGTAGATATTTTCAATTTGAAAACCGCAGTATGACATAGGCGTGAGTCGTTACGTCATTTTCGAGAAACGTAACGTAACTAGTGATTTGTTCGGCGTCACATGTTTCAAAACTAGTGATTTTTGTA
>NW_013526027.1:2525661-2546112 GCF_000836215.1 Papilio polytes
TTTCAATTTGACTCGAAACTAGTGACGCCGTTACATATCTCGTCACAGGTGATTGTAACTAGTGACGTGAAATAACGCTCACGTCTAGTATGACATATTTATTGTGTTGAATCTGTTGTCTTTTTTACCAATAATCATTTGTCAAAGTCGAAATTAAAATAAATAAAGAATGTTTTGATTCTTATTATATCAAAAATCCTAATAATTGTCCACGTTATTCTTTTAATGTTACTTTATTACAACAACTTTAATGTAGCGTGTTAAGATTAGTTAGTGTTAAGTATTAAATTAATAAGATGACTCAAGGAACTGTGATAATTTTTGATATCGGACGAAACACGTTAAGTTTAGATGGAAATGGCGATCAAAGTTTCTTCCAGAGAAGTAAAGAATTTATTATACATGTGATAGAACGTAAAATAATGACATTAGTAAACGAACCCCTTGGATTATTATTAATGGGATCTGAAGACGGGAGTACCACCATCGTGAATTCCAAATTTGAAATTCCATGTTGGAATATGATCAGAAATTTACCTTGTAAGGTATCTCTTTTTTTATAAACTAACTTCATTTTGATAAGATAATAAAATAATTATTAATATCATGTATAAATGAGAAGATTTTATTGTTTATTATTACAGCCGACAGAAAACACAGGTGACTGGTTTGAATCTTTAACTTATGCAGTTAATTTCTTTCCAAACCAAAATATTGACAGCACAATGGAAAGTATTAATAAAAGAATTATTTTAATAACTAACTTTATGACACCATCTGATATTCCGGAAGATAAAAAGGAAAAGGTAATTAAGACAATATAAATAAGGTCTAAAGAGAACTCTTTTTTTTATTTTTTTTATTTTAATTTTTTTAACAATATTTCAATTTGGTTATAGATTAAAAATAAACTATACAAAGAAAATATTCAAGTTGATGTTATTGGATGTGATTTATTTGAAAAACCGTCTACAAATTCAGATAAAAACCTGGCGCAAAAAATTGTTAAGAACACAAACGGTGTTAGTATATTGTTTGATGATGCAATGGAACAATTAATTTTTTATAAGAAAAAGCATGTAACTGGCAACCCTTGGATGGTGGATCTTTGCATTGGACCTAATATTGCAATACCGATTCACTCTTATATTAGAACCAAAAGTGAAAAACCCCTTAAAACTTGGATAGAAGTCATAAGAGATCCGATAAGTGATAGAGCAAGTACAGTACAAGTAAAAAAGAATACTTTTTATATAAATGCTGACAATAAAGTTGTGAATAAAAAAGATGTAGTTAAAGGTGTTCATTATGGTGAGACAATAATTCCATTTTCTGTTATTGACAAAAAACTCAATTGTGTCACAGAATCTAAATCATTAAATATTTATGGCTTTACATCTGCAGCCAGAATAAAATGGGAAAATCTAAATTATGATAATTTGTCATATATTTATGGATGTAAAGGTGATAAAAATGCTTGTAATGCAATAAAATGCTTAGCTGAATGTCTGATGGAAAGAAATCTGGTTGCTATTGCCAGAGGAATTAAAAAAAGGGATAGTCCGCCGAGAATGTATGCTCTAATGCCAGTACAGGAAGGTAAAACTCATCATTTATCTATGATTGGAATCTGTTTTAAAGAAGAAATTAGACATATGCTTTTCCCGCAAACTGATTGTGAAAAGTATATATGTTCAAATGAACAAATTGATGCATTCAAAGATCTTATTAAAGCAATGAATTTAAACAATGATGATTTAGATGATTCTGAAAGATTCGACATTTCTAAAGTCCCGTCACCTTCTGTACAATATGCTTATGACTCTGTTGTTTTTCGCGCAAAAAATCCTTTTAAGCCGCTGCCTAAACCAAGAGATGAAATATCTAATTTATTACAAGTCCCAAATTTAATTAAAATGAAAGCTACTGATGCAATTGAAAAAATGAAATCAGTATTTGTTTTAAATAAAATAAATGACAATCAAAAAGATGATTCTGAACCAATGGAAGGTGCAGATGAACTGAATATTACAGAAAACATGGATTCAATTAAAACCAAGAGTATTGGAACAGTTAATCCAATTGATGATTATAAGTTATGTTTAAGTTCCGATAAACAATTTAATGAAATAGCACAAGAGATGACAAATGCTATAGAAACTCTTTTCTACAGTAATTCAGATCAACATAAATCTAAAGCAACAGACGCCATGTTCTTTTATAGAGCAGAAAGTGTTAGAGAAAATCCTACATTTTATAATGAATGGCTCAAGAATTTTAAAATGGAGTTAATTGGAAGAAAAAGATATGATGTTATTGAAATAATAGAAGAAAAGAATATGGACTTTATATATAAATATGATAATACATTGAGTCAAATAGAATCAATAGAAGAAATGTGTGGAATGGACACATGCAACTTGGCAGATGTCGCTATTAGTTCTGATATTAGAGAATTTTTTGGTAATATGTAAAATCTACAAAATCGAAAATCAATATAATTAACTATTGGATAAAATCCAAATCTTTAGCAGCTTTCAAATTCACTATGCTGTACATTATATTATTATTTACTCTATTACCTCATTCTTGCTTTCATTCAGAATAACAGCAGTTAGCAATGATCTACAGGCTCCTACACCTGTCCATTCGAGAGAAGGTACCATATGAAACAGTTGGGAATTTCGATGCACTTCTCCAGGCAGTCAGGGGTGTCGAGCATTTTCTTGCAGAGAAGGATATGTCAGCCCAGTAATATGGAAAGGCAGCAGCAAGTCTGGTGCCATTACTGCAGACATTTTGGACATACAATGGAACTCTGCCGTAAAACGCGAAACGAAGCTGGACCTATTCACGTTATAAGTGCTCCTCATGCTGCGATGGAAGTAGCTGTAACTGCCACTCAAGCTCGCTTACCGTCGAAATACAAATTTTCGTGCATGGGTGTGGTGCTCCGGGTGTAGTGAGAAGCAAGTGTCATACATGCATTGCGACAAGATCGGAACGATTTAAAGCCGAGAATTTAAGCTTCTGTTCAATGGACAATTAGCAAGGACAGTCGGCGAAGAGTCATGATAGGAATTGGCATCGGTAATATATCGGGGACAGCATACATAGATTCAGCATTCATGCAGTTCAGATGTTTGCGCACAGCGGCTGCTTCCGCATCGGAACGTTCTCTGTGCCAATTGACGCCACGATCTACGCGCTTGGGCAGTGCCCCATATCGTACTCTGACTCGGACCGTAGTTCGTTGTTGTGCGAGTTTTTTTTTGTCTTTCCTACTAAGTCTTGTGTTGATTTTAATAAACTTTACCGCTTCTTGAAAACACTGTACTTCCTTACACTCGTATTTTAATACTTTTAATAAATTACGTTTTAAAAGCATTTGATCACATTTATTAGTAAGTAATGACGAATTTAATTTTTTTTACTAAAAAGTAAAATAAAACATTCTTCTAATAATTGAATGTGTCTAGTATGATGTAATATTAATTCCAAATGCGTTATAGTTAGTTCTACGAATTTACTATTTTTTTTATAGTTGTGTCATTTCTTGTTTATTATGCAAATCGATTAGATCGCCCTGGCTTTGCGGAGGGACGTCAGTTCCCTCTACATTTTTTACCGAATCTACCATGAGGAGCCTGAAGAGCCGTTTGGAACAATAGCTAACGCCGAGTTACGTCATCCGACAGACCGCCAGGTTCCATCCACGCCGTCTCAATGGCTGGGATTCCACAACCATGCGATTTTCGCGAAACTTGCTGCCTCGTATAGCCGTGTTGTGGAACAGTTGTCTTTGGAGGTATTTTCAAACCGAAGAAGCGAGCCTACCATTTCCTCAAATGTGTTGCGGATGTTCATGGGCGACGTTGATCACCTCGGTGTTCCTGCCGCCCCTTTTTATTATTAAAAAATCAAAGAATTAAATTCATTGGGTTAAAAAAAATATTGACTCCAAATAAATCAGTATTATATAATCTATATTTGATTGCTGGTAACATTTAAATTCAAGGTCAAGTATGACACTTTTGAAAATAAAAATAAAACATGTTTTAACTTGTTTAAAAACTGTTTGCTTTGCTGTTTCAAAAAGCTGTTAAAGTGCAAATACTCTACTTCGTTTTTATTTATGTTTGTGATGTTTAAATTAGATTAAAGACTTTCAATTACTATATCTTATACTAAAAGTGTGATTAAATAAATACGTAGAAATGTCTAAAAAAGTTGATCAAGCTACAATTATTATTTTGGATATAGGGAAAAATACATCGAATGATGATAAAAAAGAGAAAAGCTTTTTTGAAAACGCAATAGAATGTACGAAACGTATAATCGAGAGGAAAATAATGAGTCAAGGGAAGGACCTAGTTGGAATAGTATTGTTGGGATCGAAGAAAACTAAAAATAATTTAGCAGAACAATGTCCTGGTGATTTTAAACGAATTGAACTTTTGATAGACCTTGAAATGCCCTCCTGGAAAATGATTCGCGACCTACCAACTGCTGTAAGTATTCAATATATTTCTTTACTTTAAACATTTTTAAATCGGAGAATAACTGCTTACTTTCGAAGTCTGCACAGGCAACTTTTGTTAATTTTAAAATTTTAAATGTAATATTTTATTTTCAGCCAACAATTGCAAAAGGTGATTGGTTTGATGCACTTATTGTTGCTGCCGATTATTTTAAAAACTGCTTCAGTGGATACAAAACTCAAAACAGAAGGATCATATTAATGACTAACTTTGAATCACCTTCCAAAGTTGATGAATCTCAATTTGAACAGGTATTTATATTAGTTTAGTTAGTAGTCTGTTCTTTTAGATAATGACCTAGATAAAATTTATGGGGATTTTTTTCAAAGCAAAATTTCTTGGTGATCACTTTACTTTTAGAGATACTTTTTACCAGCCACTAATTTGAACATACAAGATTTCAGTTTAAACTTTATAAAAAAGTCCATAGATAATAAATGACGTCAGCCAGTGAAATGTGTAAAAACAATTTCTTAATTCTGTTGAACTTGTGCTTTTAATGTTTGGACTCATTTTAATTTTGTTTCAGGTATTAAATGGATTCAAAGAAGATGATTTTCAAGTGGATGTCCTTGGATATGATATATATACAGATATATATAAGAATGCAGATGTTGGCTACATTAAAAAATTAGTTGACAGTACAAATGGTGTTTCCGCTTTATTCAATGATACATTGAGATATCTTCTATTCCATAAGAAAAGGCATCTAAATCCGATGCCATGGAATGTAGACTTATGTATCGGTCCTAATATTAAAATACCAGTTTCATCATATCTTAGAATTAAAGATGAAGCTGTTGTAAAGTCATGGACGAAAGCGGTTCTTGACCCAGTAACTGGCTCCGCAAGTGCTACGGAAGCGGCTACGAAAAAAACAGTATACTTGAACCCTGAAAACAAAGATGTAGTGAAATCACCGGAAATAATTAAAGGGTTCCATTATGGTCAGGAACTTATTCCATTCCTTGACGTTGATAAGTCATTACTTTATAATTCTGGGGAAAAATCTCTGACGGTTTACGGATTTACTGATGCAAAGAGAGTTCAATGGCAGAATCTAAATGGTGAAGGATTATCATACGTTTTTGGACGGAAAGGTGATAAAAAAGCCCAAGATGCTGTGAGAATATTAGTCGAATGTCTTTTGGAATCAAATCTAGTTGGGATCGTAAGAAGAGTGTATAATAATGGAAATGCTCCAAGAATGTATGCACTTATACCTGTAATAGACACAAATGATTATGTCTGTCTCTCTATGGTGGGAATTTGTTTTAAAGAAGAAATCAAGTATATGGCATTTCCACAGATTGAAAAAGTAACATGTAGTGAGGAACAAATAGATACTTTTAAGAAATTGATAAAAGCAATGGATTTAACGAATGCATACAAAGATGATTATGATGATAACGAAGCCTTCCCTGTAGCGGAGACAATAAGTCCTTCAATACAATATGTGTTAGATTGCATCGCTTTTAGAGCTATGAATCCCGGGAAACCCTTGCCACCGCCAAGAAAAGATATAATGACATTGTTTAAAGTACCTGAATTAATTGAGAAAAATGCAATTGATATTGTTGATAAATTAAAAACATTATTTGTACTCAAGAAAGTTGAAGTTAAGAAAAGAAATACCAAACAAAATGTTACAAATGAGACAATGGTCAATGAAGTAAATGAGTTGATTAGTGATTTGCCTAAAGTTGACTTGCCAGTCTCATTAAAATCTAACAAAATCAATACCATTGGTACACTCGATCCTGTTAATGATTATAAACAGCTTAAGGAGCTAGGAAAACCTTTTAAAGATATAGTAACGGAAATGACAAATGCCATAGAATGCTTGTTTAATAGCAATTCGGACGCACATTGTACAAGAGCATTAAATGCAATGGAGTTTTTAAGAATGGAAAGTATCAACAGTGATCCATCAAGTTATAATACTTGGCTAAGAAATTTGAAAATAACACTACATAATTTGAAAAAAGATGATGTTATTGAGCTAATACAAGAAAAACAATTAAACTATATAATAAAAGATGAGAATAGTTTAAGCAAATATGATTCAAATTATGATGAAAGTAAATTTTATGAAATGGATACTGCTCCTATCCTCACAGAGACGGATGTCAGTACTGAAGTGCATGATTTCTTCAAAGATATGTAGTTATGTTGACTAAGGCATAGTCAACCTTAGGGTAGGCTCTGAGCCCCTCAGTGGGGATGTAGTTAGGTGATATGTAGTTTTTTATATATGTATAATTAGATAATTTAAATGTTTTGATATATAATTTTATATGTACATAATTTACCTGACTTTCTTTTGGTGAAGGAAAACATTGTGATGCAACCTGCACATATCGGAGAAGAAATTCAAAGATATGTGTGAAGCCAACCAACCCGCATTTGGCCAGCGTGGTTTGACTATGGCCTAGTCACCCTAACTTTAGGGTAGGTTACGAGCCCCTCGGTGGGGACGTATAGCGAGCTGGTAATGATGATGATGAAATGTTTTGATTTAAAATGTTTGTATTACTGTCATTTAATGATAGCTTGTTTATTAAAATAAAAACAATGAGTCAAGTTAAGTTTTTTATTTCTCATCCAACAATTGCCAATTACATTATCTTTATATTCAATATTTTTCTATTATAAAATGCGCTTCTATATAGTTAATTGATTACTTTTACAAATAAAACTAATCTCAAATTTGCACAGTAAATTCATTTATTCTTAAACTATAAATAATATGTAAATAGTCATTGCACGCCGCTTGATGTTACCTTATTTTGCGAATGTAGAAGCTCAAGGAATTCTTGAAGTGAAAGGTCTTCCTGACAATCTGTGTCCAAGTCATGCTCTAATTGAGCTTCCATAGAATTAGCTTCAGGGCTGAGAACAATATTTTCATCTAGAACCACATGATTAAGACGAGATTTAAGACTCTGTAAGATTTCCTCCAGTTCCAAGCATTTGTTTCTTATGGATGTTCCGAGATCGGACGCCGGATCGATGTCGTCAATTGTTGCAGTTTCAGAGAAGGAATTAGCCGGCGTCCTGGTCCTAGGCGGTTGTATCATGTTGAACAGGTTGTCCGGAATGCTGTTCCCGTTTCTAACGAGCTCCGGTGTTCGTGATTCCGTAAACTCGGCGAGAATCTCATCAATTATATCTTCTGCATTTTGTCGCGGATCCACTACTTCTTCGGAAGCGTCAGCGCCATTATGACTGTTGATCAGTTTGTTGTTGGAATCGAGTTTCATAATTTGACTTTGTATACTTAAACAATTTCCAAAAAATAAATATAGTAAATAAGATAAGCCTGCTAAAGGCAGCTGTCAAATGCGTAAGTCAGATGATTGATAATCAGTGTTGCTAGAGTATTATTACTATCGACTAGCTGTTGCATGCGACTTCGCGCGCGTAAAAAAAACAGTCTATTTTACTTTGTGATAATGATTTAGTAGTTTTTGAGTTATTTCAGTACACAGAAAAATACAAACCTTTCATCATAACAATGTCATGATAAATAAATGAAAACAAAGAATAGATTGCATCCCTTATGGCAGTAAAAGGTACGGATGAAAGGAGACTAGATGTTGCCTTAATGCGAATGTTAAGATGGATGTGTAGGATAACACAAATTGATAAGAAAGAAATGAGATTTGATGAAGTTTCAGAGTAGCCCCAATGGTAGAGAAATTAAGGAGTAAAAGGTTAGCATGGTATGGGCCCGTTATAAGGAGATGAATCACATATTACAAGGAGAACGTTATTTATGAGTGAGGAGGTACACCGGTAGAGGTTGACCTAGAGATGGATGGATTGTGTGAAAGGTGTCATGATCAAGAAGGGAGTGATAACTGAGATGACGGATGATAAGTTATTTGGAGGACGAAAACCCGGTGGTTCTAGGAGAGGATAATGTAGGGGAGATGTTGATGAGCTACGATTACCTATTTTTGATGTTATTTTTTTCAATAAATACAAATGATTTTTCTTTTTGCATTTTTATTAACTTACACAACATTTTTACTGCATTAATTTCTTCATTGAACGAGAGTGGTAGATAGCTTAGCACAATATCGGAACTTTTATTCTAAGCACCGTCTAGTTATGTTGAAGCATCAAAATGAAACAACGAGTAGGAATAACCATTTATTACATAATTAATTATAAATGCCACAAAATTCATATAAAAGATAAATCCGTATTCCATTTAAGTTAACATAGTGTTATAAACATTAAATATAAAAAACCTTTCAAATATTAAAGCTGCTTTAATTCGCGACAGTTACAACAATCTTAATATAATTTTGTTAACAAAACAAAAGTACAGATATTGCGAATATTGCATTGCACACACTTTTTTTAATCTCTTCTCTTACTTATTAAATCTTATAAAAATACAATAAAGTAAAATTTGTAGTTATTTTTAAAATTACTATACTATATTCTAAAAAGTTGTACGAAATAATTACAATATAAATAAGTTGAGTGTAAGTTAGCTTTAGAAATGCAATGTTAATTAGTTTAAGGAAATAAAAATTGTACCAATCGCTGCAGTATTTTCATGTAGTTTTAAATCTCTAAGCAAGTTAAGTCAATTATTTTAATTTTTACATCGTTAATCTATTAATGAGATTCAAAAATATTACAAACTCAATTAAAAAAATCTTAGATTAGAAATATTATATTATTATTTGCAATAGGAATGTTAGTTTGAGAACAGTTGCACAATATTTGGTATATAGCGCTTTGGCGTTGGACGAGCACGTCACGTCACGTGACACTACGATGTGGACACGCTTACGTACCGTGACGTGTTGTACGTGACACTGTGAAGTGCGTGACGGGTCACTGCGACATGCGTGACGTAACACTGTGAAGTGTGTGACGGGTCACTGCGATATGCGTAAGGTAACACTGTGAAGTGCGTGACATATCACTGTGAAGTGCGTGACGTAACACTGTGAAATGCGTGACGCAACACTGTGACGTCATTGTGACGTGCTTGACGTGTCACTGTGAGTTACGTGACGTGACACTGCGATGCGCGTGTTATGTGAGCAGCGTGTTGCACGCAGCATCGTTAAGTGCGCCGAGCGCCAGCGTGCGGCCGGGCTGCGGTACAGTCAGCAGACGCTGGCGACGCACGGTGCGTGGAGCGCTGCCCAGCTCGGAGTACAGCGTCGTGTTGGTACTGGAACAAGTCAATAATAGAAATTAATAATAATATGTTTGTTTTACGAGCTGTCGCTAAATTTGTTAGCGCGGCATTTAAAAAAATGGTCCTCTATAACATACATGAATTTTCTACCAGGTACCCGTGCAGTCAAAATCCGTAAAAATTGGATCACCCGCCCCAAAGATTACCCGGAATAAAAGTGGGTAACAGATAGACAGACAGATTTTTTTTCGTTATCAGCAATGCAAATATATGTTCGAAATGTGGAATTTTTCGATATTACGCTCCAATTTTATTGTATGTATACACAGATATATACATTTAAAAAGCTTAATGTAAGAGTGTCATGTACCTGTGCAGATGATGTTCAGTGGAGACTGTGACGCAGAGCGTGGTGCGGTCGTAGAAGTCGAGGTGCGCGGCGACGTTGAGGCGGGGCTCCGCGGCGAAGCGCGCCGCCGCCCGCAGCGCGCCGCCCCGCAGCCGCAGCGCCGCGCGCGCCTCGCCCGCCGCGCCGCCGCGCACCGCCGCCTGCGCCAGCGCCGTGCGCGACCACAGCGACACCTGCGCCTGCGCACACAACTTACGTTGCACTAACGCCCTTCGCATATATCGTAAGACGTTTAATGCTATTTTATGGGGCAAACTAGCAGCGGATCGGGTGATGCTACTTGATTCGATGCCCATGGACGTCTGCAATGGCAGAGGAACCACAGATGAGTTGCTATTACGATATATAACATACTGGCGTGAAAAATAACATTGGATTAATTTCTTGGAAATTTGAAAAAAAAAATTTGTAACATTTTACGATTTTTCGCTGTATTACGGCCTCAATAAAAGATAGTCTATAAATTCCCGCAACATTTTCAAACATTTCAAATATTAATACCAAATTAATATCAAATATTACAAAATGATACATTCTGTCATTTTGCAAAATAGGCATTAGTCGTGGAGTTTTGGAAACCGTAGCCTATACACATTAACTTTACGACACATGTACACTAAGGGTCTCTTACACGTTGCGATACCACAAAAAGTAGTACTTCACGTCGTTATGCGACGGGCCTTAGTTATCGTATTGTACCTGTGCGTCTAACGCGAGTGCAACAGCTGCGTCAGCGCGCAGCTGCAGCAGGCCGGCGGCCAGCAGCGGCAGTACTACGCGGCGCGCGCCCAGCGGCTGCAGCGCGCGCAGCGCAGGCGTGGCCGAGCTGCCTGCGCCAGACCACACCTGGCCCAGCAGCTGCGCCTAAGGGAAAGTACACGGTTTGAAATCCAATCACATTTAAATAACAACCTTACAAATAAACGAATAAACTGTGTAGCGAAATTTGTACTAATATTTGCTTATACTCAAGTTATTCCTAAGTTTATTTTTATACCGCGTTTATTTGTAAGGCTGTAACAGTTAAATTCTTATCTTCCAGCACCTTTAACTGAGATTTATTACCACACGTCAACAGTAAAGGTTAGTTTAATGTCTTATACCTAGTTTGCATGATTATCCAATCAAGTATTAAGTAATTTTGTGACTAAAAGACACAAAACATAAGAAAATATGTCTGAACTATAAAGATTTAGTCGGGTAGATTAACAAATGACATAGAAGCAAGTATTTTACCTACCAAATTACTCAAATAATTACTTTCATAGTGTAAAACTAGTGTAGTGGTATAAAACTATAACGAAATATGTAAAATAGTTCTTATCCATTACCTGTCCGTCGAAGAGTGTAACGCCTGGCAGCCTCGCCCCGCCCACCGTCAGCACCAGCCCCCCGCCCATCTCCTCCTCCGCCCCGCCCTCCGCGCCCTCAGCCCCGCCCTCCGCGCTCTCAGCCCCGCCCGCCAGAGACTCAAGACCACGGGTCCATAACTCAATCTAAATAAAAAACGGTTTTAAAAGAAATAAACATTTTTCACATAATCTCACTAGCGCTACCTATTTTCACATAATTTAAACACTGAGAAGCGTCGCAATGTGTCAAAATTACCTGTGAAAAAATGGTGTTACCTTTCTAGTCTACATATCTCTTAAATGCCTTTGCTCACCGATATCATAGCTTTTTAATTGTGAAAGAATTTGCAGTTTTAGAGTTATTTCTATACATAAAAAATACGAATATTTCCTCTTTATAGTACTAGCTTTCGCCCGCGAATTTGTCCGCGTGTAATAAAAAAAAACAGTAGTAGCCTATGTGTTCTTCCAGGCTATCCTCGACATATGTATCAAGTTTGATCAAAATCGGTTCAGCCGTTTAGGCTACAAACTAACAAACGATCCATCTAAACTTTCACATTTATAATATTAGTATGATATATGAGGGGTGTATACCGCGAGCAGGGGTGTGGGGGCGGCGTGCACGCGCAGACGCACGGTGCCGCGCCGCAGCACGCCGCGCGCCGCCAGCTGCAGCGACTCCAGCCGCGCGCCGCCCACTCCGAACACGCCCACCTCGCGCACCAGCGACGACGACGTACCTAAAATCATACTAATACTATAAATGCGAAAGTTTACATGGATCGTTTGTTAATTTGTAGCCTAAACGGCTAAACGGATTTCGATGAAATTTGGTATACATGTAGAGGATAGTCTGAAAGAACACATAGGCTACTCGCTTTTTTTATTTTTAATCCACGCGGACGGATTCGCGGGCGAAAGCTAGTATTACATATTTCGAAATCAAACAGTCCTCCTACTATTATAAATTAAGTTTAAATGGATGTTTGTTAATTTGTACATCTGGAATTACTGGGATCTAAAGGAAATTTGATACAGATGTAAAAGTCTGGAAGGACATGTAAGTTATTTTTTTTTTAATCCGCGTGAATAGAATAAAAAGCGATTACTAGTAATGTTATAATCGTAAAAGTTTGGATAAATGTATGGATGTTAATTTAATGAATCTCCAGAACAGCATGGATCTGGTCGATAATGATTATTTTCTTTAATTCAATGCAGATGAAATGTTAAGTTTTAAGAAACCATTCTCACACATTTTAAAAAATAACTTTAATTATCAAAAAAATTGCAACTAACCCGGTAGAGCTAAAGCATTCCAGCCTCGTTGCTCCGGATCCAGCATTTCCAGCACATCCGCCAGCGGCTTATGTTCCTGCGCGAGCTGCGTCGCTCGCTGCCAGAACAACCTGCGCAGCTCCGCGGGCGCGTGCACGTGCAGCTCGCGCGACAGCCGCGCCAGCACTAACGGATGCGGCAGCGGCGCTGTACGCGTCAGGAACAAATCCAGCGCTGCAGCACGCACTTCCAGCGGTCTGATGCTAGCCGCGAGCGCTGCAAGCCGGCGCTGCTTGTCCGGTGTGATCGCTGTATGTGGGAGCGCTTGCAGCGCTTGCAGCGCGTGCAGCGCCGCGCCCCCGCGCTCCGCCAACTCCAGCAGTAAGTCCGCGGTGTCCGCGCGCTGCAGGTTGCCGAGAGCACGCGCTACTAATGCACGGCAGTCATCATCCTAGTCATTATTATACGAATAATACTTGAATACCAGCTGAATACCAGAAGTTATTAAATGATTGAAAGGTTAATATAACCGGAATTAGCTTAAACACTCAGAGCCACTGATCTCGCCAGGATGGCGCGCTATACTTTGTTGTATTTTTACATCACAGTGACATTTGAGCGTATGTTATGAATGTAGTATGACGATTGACGTCACGTGTCTCGTGACAACTGCGGTCGTGTTTTAGTCGCTCGAAAATGGTCGTAATTTTATATTATTAGGTTTAGCTAACCATTGAGCTATTGAATATTTTCGCGTCAAATTTATTTTCTGGTTATTTTATAACAAGTAGAATCGTTTAAAAAAAGAAAAAATACATGCATATTCCCAAACATATAATAGTATAGAATGATTGTCGCGTGCGTTATAATGTTAGAAAACGCTTAGTTAAGAAAAAGATGTATTGTGCGATGTTTACAATGGAAACAGTAGTAAGTTATAATTATAGTTTATCCATATGTAACAACTTACAAGACATCTAGCCAGTTGCTTAGTGAGGGCGTCCCGCACAGTGTGCGCGAGGTGCGGAGCGGCCGCCGCCGCCGCCGCCGCCAGCAGCGCCGCCTCGCGCACGGCGCCCGCCCGCGCCTCCGCACCCAGCCGTAACACGTCCAACACTACAGAATCCTGCAATAAACAAATATTCACATATCAAATCATACTAATATAATAAATGCGAAAGTTTAGATGGATGTTTGTTAGTTTCTAGCCTAAGCGGCTGAATGGATCTCCAAGAAATTCGGCACAGATAATGTAAAATATAGTCTATGTTACTCACAGATAAATTGCCTTTGTAAAAGCGAAACTATTTTAAAATCGGCCCTAGTAGTTTTTGAGCCTATTCATAACAATCAAAGTTTTCCTTTTTATAATATTAGATAAATAGATAATACCAACATCAGGTGCGTGTGCTAATGCCAACGCGTTGAGATATTCAATAACGGAGGGCGGCGCGTCGCGCTCCGCCAGCGGCAGCTCGCGCGACACCGCCGCGTGCGCCGCCGCAGCGCCCGCCGCGCCCAGCACGCGGCACAGCGCTGTCCTAGATAGATGGATTTTATTTCATTTATTTACAAAAAAACACAATATTACAAATACATTTCACACATTTTTTTTCACTTTTAATTTTTAAATCCGGTATTTTGTTAAATTATATATCCTTGGCTTCTTTACTAGGTTGATTCCATATATCACATAATTCACAAAAACAAATTAAATTCAGTACTGAAGTAATGGTGAACCATTACATTATATTTTAATGAACGAATGAATAAACTTATACGAAAAACGAACTATTGCCCGCAAACTTCGCTAGCGCGGAATTTAAAAAAAAAACGTCTCATTCCCGCTTGCATCTACCTTCTACCAGCTACCCTCAAGTCAAAGTTCCACCCGTTTCGGATATTACCCGGAACAAAACTGGTGTGCGGAGAAAGACAGAGAATATAGACAGATTAAAAAAAATCTTTGGAGATATGTATGCAAGTTTTCATTATACTTAATGCATTGTTCTGTAAATACTAGTAAGTGGTCTATACTAACAATGATGTGGCATCAGTCTGTGCGCGCAGTAACGCGGCTATCTGATCCCGGGAGGCGTTGCGCAGCGCGCGCAGAGCCCGCAGGCCCGCCAGCGCTGCGCCCGCGGTGCCGCCCCCGCCCGCCGCCTCGTCCTCACCCTCCCCCACAACCGCATTGACAGCTTCTTCTAAATCCTACAATAATTATCATCACTGGAATATCACCAACAATTACACATTGAAAGAATAAAGTGTTCAGTGAGTCCAATCCGGTAATAATAACGAAGTAACGGCTCCCCCCGAGACTCCTGAGGGAGCCCTCGAGCTTAGTTATTCATAAACGAGGTTTAGGCTAAGCGCCACCTCAATACCGGTGAATCTGTAAATGCTTTTTCAAGGTAAACAGTGGCCATTCAGTCACAAACAGTGTTCAGATATATAATACTAATTTCTTACTAAATTTTACTCACGACTTCGTCTGCGTGAAATCTTACTAATCTTACTAATATTATAAATGAGAAAGTTTAGATGGATGGATGGATGGATGTTTGTTAGCGTTTGTAGCCTAAACGGCTGAACGGATCTCCATGAAATTTGACACAGGTTTAGAACATAGTCTGGAAGAACACATAGGATACTTTTTATCCCGAGAATAGTTACGGTTCCTGTGGGATTCATTAATTGAGTTTTTTAATGTTTACTCGATCATTCTGCAACGGTTCAACATGTCTTATTGAAATTTGGCATAGATATAAAACAAAGTCTGGAGTACACATGGGATAAGCTTCATCTCCGAGAAATGTCCGGTTCCCGAGGGATACGTAGCTTTTTGTAATTTGTATAGTTCGCATATTTTCTAATACCACGCGGACGAAGTCGCGGGCAACAGCTCGTTAATAAATAATAATAAAATATACCCTATGTTACTTACTCAGTCCAGTCGTTTTTGAGTTATTTTAATACATACTGTTTTATTCCAGACTATCTTCTATATTTGTCACAAATTTCATCAAGATCCATTCAGCAGTTTTTGCTACAAACTCTAACAAACATTCATCCATCAAAACTTTCACATTCATAATGTTCGCGTTTTAATTCAATTCAAAATTATTCCTACAGTATTCAAAAATTCATCAATTGAACATTCATTATTCTGTCCACCCCAAATTAACGTGAGTAACAAAGTGTAATAACATTGACATTATATGGTCCATTACAGTTATTATATAGTTCATGAGGGTCAAAGATAAGCCACTATGTTTACTTTATCAACGTCTCCTATACTTCCACGTGGCCACTCTTATCACTGACTAATGATTTCTTTTTCTAAACACACATTAAAGTAAAAATTATTTACATTGACTATTACAACAAGAGTAAGTGTTACTAATTGTTGTAATAATATTTACTTATAGTTCAAAGAAACTATTAGAAAAATTGTACCACCATTGTAAAATTATTGTGAACGGACAAACATTTTCAAAGTCCACATTTCTTTATGCATTTTTTTTTTATAACATAAGGTGGCAAACGAGCAAGCGGCCCCCTGAAATCGCCAAAATGGCGAAGCGACCGCTGCCCATAGACATCCGCAATTGCAGATGCGTTGCCTACCCTTATACGACGGAGGAGGAGATGCACAAAAAGAGGATATTTCCCCTTCCTATGCATCTTCTCCACCGTCAAATCCACTTCCCCTTACCAACCTCTTCTTAAAAGAAAAGGGTGGTAAAGAGTAAGGGACTTAAATTAGGCCTCCGGCACCACACTCATCAGACGAAACACGGAATTGCTTCCATTTCACGCCTGTCTTCTGTGTGGTCGTGGTATTACACCGGGCATGCCGGCCCATTCGTGCTAAGATGTTAAAGCGTGCACTACCACTGTTACACATATACTTAATGTTTACAAAATAAGATCATAACCATCTCACTATATGTCCCCACTGAGGGGCTCGGAGCCTACCCAAAATAGGTGACTAGGCCATAGTCAACTATGCTGGCCCACTGTGGTTTGGTTGACTTGACACACATATCTTTGAATTTCTTCACCGTTATGAGCATGTTGCATCACAGTGTTTTCATTCACGAAATATATTTCTTTATTATTAGGACAGACACACGAATTTTATCAATATAGTCTTTTTTCACCCAAATTCCCCTAAATAAAGACACTGCCCATTGACCCTTAAGCAAAATAGGACATCATTTCTATCCACCCCATTTTTAGTAATAATAAATGACTTACCACATCATCATCATCAATATCCTCAATCATGAGCATAGGCAATGCTACTGGTTTAAGATCTGAAGGTAGCTCTGCTAACGCACTTTCAAGATCATTGTACTTAGTTGCTGTGGTCCTAGGCACACCGTCTCGACGTAAACGCATCCAAGCACGAGCTTTGATAGCAGCGTTTAACTCTTCATAGCCAGCTGTATGTAATTCCTCAGCATGTATTTCGTCTATTGCATCTAGTTTCTCGTTTAGTGTGTATCTTGTGAGACGACGTGATTTAATGCCTTCGGTTGAATCTTTTGTATCTGGATGTTTACAGTGTGACTGCAAAAGCAATTAAAATATACAGTGCTATTTGTAGTGTATTTTATTATGTACAGTAGCGGAAATTTGCAGTGCGCCACTTACAGAAGAATTGCACTGTAAACACACTCCACTTCTTTTTAAAAATAACATATTATGTTGCACAAATGATGGGATGATAAAATTAATAATTTACCTTAATTTTTCTGATAACTTGCATGGAAATAGAATCATAGAGGACATCACAATTCCCCGAAACATCAGTTTCATTGTGTTCTCCATCAATAATTTGAAGCTGGAAATATACAAATCTATACTAATATTATAAAGAGGAATGATTTGTATTTTTGTATGTATTGAAATAACTCAAAAACTACTGGACCGATTATAAAAATTCTTTTACCATCAGAAAGGTAATTTATCTGTTAGTAACATAGGCTATATTTTATTATACTAATGTTTAGGAATTTGTTAATAAAGCTGATGTCCCCAACTTAGTTTGTATGCAAAAACAGTGTTTGCATTCTTCCAAACCATGTTCAATAATTGTGCCAATTACTTTTAATTCCTATAAATAAAATTAACAAGTGTTTAAAAATTATATAACATACCTGAAAAAGGCTTATAAGAGACTTTTTATAATTCAAAACATCAGACACTTCGTCAGGATTTAAGTATGCTTCAGTAATGATACCATTTCTCCAATGAGCATAGAATTCAGTCTTATAATAAGGATCCCATATTGACTTAATGGGCAAATAATCTGCAGTCACTAATTTTCCTCTTGCAAGTAATTTTGGTGAGTTTAACTGTAACAAAACAATATTTATCAATGTTTTATTATATGTATGGGTTTATCCATTATCTATACCAACAACATTCGTATACTAAGTTATTTTAACAAAAGAACTTTGATCAAGAATTTTTATAGGGCCAACCATGCCATTTTAGAGTACTTCAGGACCTTGTATGTAATAATTTTCATTAACTTTACGGTTAGAATAAGAATCATAAATTATTAAAATTTCAATATTTCAGTATTTTAAATGAAAAAGTTATACGTACAGTGAATTTTATAAGGAGGTCTGAGTCAACTCCCCATACGACCTGAACGTCCAAACTGCCGGCGATTTTATATCCAATCTCCTTATCCTGTTTGCCAGCGTCATTCAACAGGACCATACTTTCCACGCTGTAAGTTGCCGGCGACTGGAATAATTTAATTTCCCCATATTCTCCCCTAGGCACGGAGGATGGTCCAACAAAGGGTCCACAAGATATAAGTGTTAATATTGTGATTATCAAAATCATTGCATTGAAATTTATTTATTCCTTTTAATTTAAAACAAAATAGCTGTAAATGCAAAAATTAGAACATGATAAAACACTATGCGCTAGCGCCGACCGGATAACGGATACTGAAATGACAGTCCGTCACCCATCATTGACAATTGACTGAGTGACAGAATGAAATGCACGGCTTGCACTCGGCCAGTACAGTTGATCGTAGCGCTCAATAACTGGACTGTCAATCAAGTGGCACACTTTGAACGCTAACACCCACCAGATCTATGCTATCTTTGACTGGCTGTCCCAACTGTTCAGCTGTACTGGCCAAGTGTGAACCGGGCAAAGCGATTGACATTTGTTGAACGATGACGTCTAAGCATAGACGTTCGAAAATAATATGAAATGACAGTTGTACTTGTTTCAGCAGTGAAAAATCACGACCACACGCATTTAAAACATTTTAGTAACAACCAAATTATTTATTAGTTATATGTGAAACTTAACTGATCTTACCTCTGCTCTTAAATGGATAGAACCCATACAATTTTGTGTATTCTCGAGGTGAATAGTCTCGTTTAAGTAT
This sequence comes from Papilio polytes, assembly GCF_000836215.1. Lineage (NCBI taxonomy): Eukaryota > Metazoa > Arthropoda > Insecta > Lepidoptera > Papilionidae > Papilio > Papilio polytes. Next base: position 2,544,848 of record NW_013526027.1, read on the forward strand.
TTGTGCTAGGATCTAAGGTTATGGCAAAAAAACACTTAAGTAAAAACCAAATTCTTTATTGGTACTAAATTAAAAAAAGAATAAGTAATTTTTAATAATTTAAAGAAATTTGATAGACAAGTTAAAAATTATTCTGAAATATCTAAAATCATTTTGTAATAAAATATCAATATTATCACAATCTACATACAGACGTATTAAGATGAGTCCATTTGAATGATGCATTGTTAAATCTTATAGAAAAGAACGAGTTTTGCCATCATTTGTACTTAACACTGAGAAAGATTTTTTTTAGATAACGTTCAATTTTATTAGTTTAATTAGAAAATTTAACAATGATAACTGGACTAAAGAAATCTTTGGTTAGGAGCGTATTTTTTATCGAAATATTTGGTCCAAGATCTTTAAAGACTTCTTAGTAATGCCATATTGCTTACATACAATTTTATTGTTTAAACATGCTTAATCAACAATCTATATATTAAATACACTCTAATAAGTTATTAAATAACAAGCAACAATTTTATAACAAAAACAACAGTCGGAGTAACAACTGGGAACAATGCCGGTGTTGTTGTGCGGCTGCGCGATGGCCTGGGCATTGGATACAGGGGGACATTATAATGCTCGGTTCACACTTGGCCAGTACAGTAGGCTAGTAGCGCTCAATAAATGGACTGTCAATCAACAGGCACAGTGTGAACGCTAACTGGCGCTAGGGGGTCCATACAAATTGTTACTGGCATTCGCGGCTGCCTAACTGCACTGGCTAAATGTGAACTGGGCATTAGTTTTTAAATTACTATCTCGCGTTACTCTTCCACGCCCTCCTAAGTTGGGAAAAAAGGAGCGCCGTAATTTCGCCCAGGGCAGTACTGACAGGATACATGGTGACATCTTCACGCCATCATGAGTAGATCGTCATCAGGATAACCTTGAAAATATATTCAAATGTCACACCATGAAAAGAAATAAGAAAATAGAATATGTATTGTGTATCTTCTTATTAGAGTTACTTACTTCTTCTAAGGATAGAGGATTTGACTTGAGTTTAGCGTCGAGTGCGCGGTACCGCTCTGTAACAGGATATAGAATATTATTATAAGATTCAGCAACAATAAGTGGAAAAGTGTCGTTTATAATTACTAGTTAATCTATGCAAGTGAGGTTTAGGATAGTATAGGTTTGTCATGTTGCAAGGCGAAAGACGAATGCACTTGTGTAGGTACCGTGCGCGAGATGCAGGCGGGCGAGCGCCAGCAGGC
>NW_013526027.1:2547911-2566122 GCF_000836215.1 Papilio polytes
CCCTCGCGCAGGCACATGTAGCTGCCGTACAATCTGTAGGGAACATACTCATTTCGCTACAACAACTAAAGAACCGCTGCCCACAGATATCTGCAGCAAGTGAAGGAGATGCACTGGCTTAAGTACATGTAGTATCTATAACGGACTCTTTGTTAATAGTCAGGTTGACGATATCTCACTTGGCATAAGCTTTTTCTAGCAGTGGCACTGTGTAGTCGTGCGGCAGCGCGCTGCGGCTGGTGATGAGGCGGCCGCGGCGCGTCGGCAGCCGGTCGTCGACCGTTATCCAGCGCCACGAGCCCCATACCCAGAACTGGAACCTACATATACGGTTTCCATTGTATAACGACGTGGTCATTCATCACAATCTGCTTTTCAGAAACTAAGATATATTCAGTTACCGTTATCAGTCAGTCAGCGCCCTGAGTGAGAGATACGGCGCCCTCTTTTTACCATATCTTTGGGGGAGGAAGGGTTACAGCGGAGACCTTTGACTAAACTATCGCACAAACTGTTGTACGATTGTCGATTATTTTGTAGCCAATTCAACTGTTTTGTTGCACAACTAGAAATCGAGTAGTGTACGCACCTCCATAAGTTCATAGTAATCAAAGCGAGATTAAACAGTCGTGCGATAGTTAAGTCAAAGGTGACATTGTTAACACCGGTACTGCCTATGTAAGTAATTGTATTTTAATTACTCGTATATGTTCAAGCGATAACAAATATACAAATTACGCATAAATGTACCAATTGTGAACACTTTAAAATGAGTCAGAAAAACCTTAAGTTATCAAAACATTATAAAGTGTTTCAAAACAAACAGAGCGGAGTCATGCATTTTGAAATACAGCACAAATATGAAAGTAAATGGTATTTGTAATAAATACTTAAGTTTCTTTATTTATACTTATTATGTTTATACTTATACTAGCTTTCGCCCGCGACTCCGTCCCCGTGGATTTTAGAAAAACAAAGTGAGTAGCCTATCTGTTGTTCTAGACTGTCCTCCACATCTGTACCAAATTTTATCGAAATCCGTTCAGCCGTTTAGGCTACAAACACGTAGAGGATAGTCTGGAAGGACACATAGGCTACTCAATTTTGTTTTTAATTCTACGCGGACGAAGTCGCGGGCAAAAGCTAGTGTAGTAATTTGTAAATTATCTTTTAAATCGTAATAAAAACAGTTAAACAAGTAAATGAAGAAATGCGTTTACATGGAAGTGAAATTTCATAGTGTAGATGACACGCATTATTCCGCGAGACGAATCACAAACGCGAGCAATGTAAGCACAAAAACTATAATGTTGGAATCACGACTTCCCGCCGGTTCAATGCTCACACGACCCTGACCTGGTCTGTTTCCATTGACGTATACAACTGATCTATACCGTCTTTACACATAAAGTATTCCCTAGCTTTCGCCAGCGGCTCCGTCCGTGCACAATTAAAAAACTAAGTAGCCTTTGTTCGTCTAGATTAACTTTTATATCTTGGCCAAATTTCATTGAGCATCTTCCGCAGCAAACTAACAAACATCCATCCATCTGCACTATCTTATTTATAATATTAGTAAGTAGTGCTAGTCATTTAGAATATTCTCTTTTAGACATTTATTCCGAGTTCACACTTTGACCAGTACAGTTGGATAGTGGCGAAAGCCAGTGATAAATTATATTCACTCACTGGCGTGAGTTATTGTTCGCACAACGCCAGTTGATTGCCAGTCCAGTTATAGTACTGGCCAAGTGTGAACCGCGCATTAGATTTAATTTGTTTAGTAATTGAAGTGCTATTGTTTTTTTAACTATTAACTTTAGAAGATATTTAATCAATTATTTTTAATTACCTGAACGCGCCAGTGTATCCCTGTCGGAAGGAGTGCGGCGGCGCAGCGCGTGCGAGCAGGCGCGGCGTGAGGGCTAGTGCGGCCGCCGCACAACACAAGTTACTGTCGCCCACCTCGCCTACATCTACACACCATCTAAAAAAGACAAATTACATATTTTTTTTTTGTGTCGTTCTCTGGTTTCGAATAGATACTTACGTTATCTTCTTTTCATTTTTAACCTTATCTACGTGAAAGGGATTTTTTTTAAATTGATGTTGCATGTAAAGGGATGTTGCATGTAGCGTCGGTGGCTTAGAGGCTTAAGAACTTAACTAGGAATCTAGGTGATGGGTTCGAATCCCGCCGTACCAATATGATTTTCGAATTTTATATATGCATAATCCATTCGACGTTATGGTGATGGAAAACATCGTGATGCAACCTGCACATATCAGAGAAGTGTGAAGTCAACCTACCCGCAGTGAGCCAGCGTACTTGACTATGGCCTAGTCACTCCTTTACTGAGGGTAGGCTTCGAGCACCTTAGTGGGGAGTTATAGTGAGCTGGTGATGATGTAAAGGGAACTCACCTAGCAGCAAACTCTTCATCAGTTTCTATATCTGTTTGTTTGTCTGGCGTGAGGTCGTCAGTGGACTGGGCTGCAAGCCTGGATGCTGTCGCTGGTGTGTCTGAACCTTCCAGTGTCGTGTCCCCCAGGAATCGTGGTTTTGCGCTCAACTCCTGATGCAAGTTGATACAATTTAGATCCACTTTAGTAAATCTTACTAATATTACAAATGCGAAAGTTTAGATGGATGGATGTTTGTTACAGTTTGTAGCCTAAACGGCTGAACGGTTCACAGTGAAATTTAGCATAGTCGTAGAGGATAGTTGGGAAGAAGACATAGGCTACTCAGTTTTGTTTTTTTTTTAAATTCTACGCGACCGGAGTTGGGGGCGAAAGAATTAACATAATTTCAATTGTTCTCAATGATCTCCGGATAAAAGAAAAAAAATTAAATTACTAGAATTCATGGAAGAACGAAAGGGATAAGGTCTTTCACTGATGGTAAGAACCGTTCTTCAGTTTAACTAATCTTTACTAATATTATAAAGAGGAAAACATTGTTTGTTTGATTGTAAAATGCTCAACAAATACTGGGTCGATTTTAAAAATTCTTTCTCCGTTAGAAAGGTAATTTATCTGTAACATAGACTATAGTTTCCCATATCCTTTTCATTATTTTTAAGTTTCACGCGGACGAAGTCGCGGGCAACAGCTAGTTTTTAAATAAACTACTTAACAATGCGGGTATCGACTCGACATCGTACTGTCCATGTACAGACGCCCTAACGTGAAATTTTTATGCAAATACGTTGTTATATTTAAACAACTGTGCCGACTGCTGACATGGTTTCTTAGTAAGTACCTAGCATGGGAACGTAGCGCTTTATTTGTTCCCGTGGACAACAAAGTAACTGGGTATAGCGACAACATTGTTACTATTGGTATAATATATAATCAATATACCAAATCACTACGCACAATTACCATACTAAATAAAGTATAACACAATGCAAACTTTATAGCTGTTCGTAATATCGCATGAAAAGCAATGCGTAAAGAACTGCATTTCGCAAATGAGTAAACAGTCAAAAATCCGACGTTTTGCAGAAAACATACAATTTTTGGCTTCGACGAGCCTTTCATATAATACCTAACGCTCTCTCTAGTAGTAAATCAACATTTGATCGCAGCTAACTTCAAGCCTTCGTAAATTTTGAGTCTTAATACAGCTGTGGAAGCGGCAGCGATACATTACGTCACGTAACGCTGCACATTGTTGCAAAAACGCAAGCTTATTTCCGCGGTCGATGCCAATAAATATTGCAACCGCCACTTCTACTGCCGGCCAACAATATAACACCTTTCTTTAACTTTTCATTTCCGCTGGCGGTGTGTTTGATACCGCACGCGACCGAAAATTCCTATCCAAGAATTTATAATAAAAAAGTTATCCACAAGTAATGTATAATTTAAAAAAAAACGACTGTGTGTGCATATATCTCTCGGATAAAGAGCATAAATTAAATTACATTATCTATTTCTGTCAGCCGCTTGCGTTGATTATAGGCTCAGTCTTTGAAATTGGTTTCAAGTTCAAAAGGTCACAACGTAACAGAACATTTATTGACCAACTGCCTTTGGCTCGCGACTCTGTCCGCGTGGAATTGAAAAAAAAATGAATAGCCTATGTGTTTTCCAGACTATCTTCTACTTATATGCCAAATTTCATCGAAATCCATTGAGGCGTTTAGGCCACAAACTCTACTAAACATCCATCCATCCATCTAAACTTTCACATTTATAATATTAGTATGAATATGATATGTTCGACTAGTAAACAAAAACTCTTGATGCAATTCTTATGCAAATCTTACCTTTAATAACGGTTCATCAAAATAATAAAAAACTATTTTTATCTACAATGATTTTGTAAGGAAATATATGTTTGTAATCGTAAAGACCCGGACTTAGTTTCGTAATTAGAAAGTAACATTATCCAGAAGTAATACGGGCTATAATTTTTTAAATTAATGTGTAATATTGTAACTCAAGCGTGCAATCTCGGCTAAAAGAAATCATATGTCTAACTTGCACACTGGAAAGGAGAGTTAAGACGAAATGTAAAATGTAAAAGTGAGTGCTGTGGTCAGCGAAAGTAAGAATTATACGAGTAGTAGCCAAATGTCACTTAAATCTTACTTCTTACTAATATTATAAATGCGAAAGTTTGGATGGATGTTTGTTAGAGTTTGTAGCCTAAACGGCTGAACGGATCTCTATGAAATTCGGCATAGATGTAGAAAATAGGTCCAAAACCTACTAGGTCGATTAAAAAAAAATTTTTAACGTTAGAAAGGTAATTTATCCGTGAATAACGTCATCATTAAATTTCGGGAATGAAGTCGCGAGCAATAGCTAGTAACTAAACAATTTCGCTTCTAAAAAAATATCCGAAAACCGTAGACTAAATATGCAATGTTACATAAATGAATTAAGGACATATAAAAATGTATTATCACAGAGGCGAATGGCACAATAACAAATCATCTGTAATTCCTCTGGTGTTGCGTATGTCCATTCCATGGGCGTCGTTGACCACCTCTGTGAACCCGCCGCTCGTTTGCGCCCTTCGCTTATAAAAAAATATACTTCTGCTCACCTTTTTCATTTTACAGGCATCGATTACATGTTACTGATTACGATATGTTTGTAAATGCAATAAAAACGTTTCTAAGATCATTAAGATCTTCATAAAATCTAACGAAAAATGACTTACATTTTTGTTACAATATTTGTGATGCAAACTATTTGACATTAGCCGTGACTAATTCATATGTAAAGAAATATTTTAAATATATATGTATTTGCTAACAATAACTCGAGTTACATCGTCAGACAGCACAAGGACATTTACACAAATATCCTAAATTTTTTCAGAGTCTATTTGAAAAAAAAAACTTAATCTTGAGTTCCGAATAAGTCTTATTTAGTCGTAAGGACTTAACCGAGACATTTATAATATTAACCCTAAAACAAAATACAATTTAATAACAGTGAACATTTTGGCGCGAACGTGACGAGGCGCGGCCATTTTGAATTGTGTTTGCGCAAGTGGCGGGACGCTGTTCAATATTACAATAGTCGTGACCGTAATGTCACTGATGGTAACATTTGAGGTTACAAGAGACTATGACCTTCTATGACACGTGTCTATATTTTATTTGGGGATAATCTACAATTTTGGTCTGGATTGTAGACAAACTGTAAATTTTTCCGTTATTAACCTATAAGATTGTCTTTAAAAGGGAGTGTAAAAGGTGCTAAAAGAGAATTGTCTATCTCTCGCCTTTTATATTCTGTGACATCTGTAAGCAACGACGTTATTTTTATTGAATTAAAGTGACTGCAAGCTCGTTTGTTGAACAACAAAAGTTGAACTTAGAACTATCCATTTTTAACGTCAAAAGAAGCAATTTTAAGGTAACTTACATGTGGCCGCATCCAGAGCAGATCTGGCGGTGATCGTCGACATCCAATAGAGCTAATATCTGCAGGGAAGTCTGGATCCTCCCACAGCGCGCCATCTCTTGCGCTGCCATCCTCCTTCCACCGCCTACCAACAAAGAACATTTTCACCATATTTCACGTATCAACTTCCTTACGTATAAAAAAGAAGACAGGATTTAAGAAATAAAATAAGTGTTGAAATCTGTGTAATTACATTGTAAAATAGTATGAAAAACTATAACAGGGGTGGCGAACATTTATGCATCAAAGTGCAATTTTTTTTAAATGATTTATACGATCTTAGATGAGCTATCGAATGAATTTTATTGCGATTTTTAAGTCAATTCTATAGTGCAACGTCTTTATACTTTGTTCGTAGTGTTTTTATGATTTTAAACGATCAAAATATTATGTATGCCACGCATGCCAGTGGTTCGCCACCCCTGATCTATAAATTTTGTTTACTTATTACATCTCTTTTCAAAGCTACTTTTGCTATAGCTACATTATACTCAGTCCGAATAGACTGTTCATTTAAAAATGTCCATCTGTGGCAGGCTTAAGCATAGGTACAAGTTAACATGTATGAAAGGCAAGTTATTAAGAGTATCTTATCACATCACAACCAAGATACCTAGCGACATCGTAATATTGTATCAATTTATTATGCATTTCATTCAAGATTTATTTACGTTCGCTTGACCGTTCGTTTTGAGAACGCGTCGCGCGGACAGTGACCACCGGCGCGTGAAATGTCGCACAAGTCACGGATAATGACGTCATCCAGACAAAAACCTTGAATTCGTCTCCATGTATTGTTGAGAGTTCCTCATTCTAATGCATCATACTATCGTACTAATATTACAAATGCGAAAGTTTAGATGGATGGATGTTTGTTAGTATTTGTAGCCTAAACGGCTGAACGGATTTCGATGAAATTTGGTACGGATGTAGAGGATAGTCTGGTAGAACACATTTGGCTATTCACTTTTGTTTTTATTTTAATTCCACGCAGACGGAGTCACGGGCGACAGCTAGTACTATATATTCTATACAGAGTATACTAACATTTTGGACTAACAGCGGGAGGGCGTAGTAAACGAATGATGGAAGAGGTTAGGTTAAGCAAAATTTTAACTGTCAGTTGAACTATTCAGTTTGTATTCTCTTTATGTTCGATTCTTTAAATAACTCTTTCTATAACTGGGCGTCTGTAGCGGGCTTTATATTCGCATTCCTAGTATCTTGTAGTGGAACAATTTGACTAAAAGTAAATTCTCAAAAACGCTAAAGTATCGTTCCTAATATTTCACGTCTTAAGTTCTTTAAGTTACTTCATGCAAATACCGTCAGAGCTAATATTCGATTCGCTTTTTAGTATTCGCGACTGAGCAATGTTACACTATTGTCGCGAAGGACGCTCGTGTAACCAGAACGCGTGCGCGGTCCTTTTTTGTCACGTTAGTCAATGGATACAGCGTGATAAGGCGCCAGCGTGTTGAGACAGCGTGACATAATATTTTGGACACGACGGCGACTAAAGCTGTCTATATTTATAAAGGACGTGCAGTTGCCAGCAAACTTCGTTAGCGCAAAACATTCCCGCGTGCATCTACCTTTCAGTCAAAGTCCCATCCAAATCGGACCACCCGTTCGAGAGATAACGGTCCGGTCGCCATTTTGACAGCGCGGAATTAAAAAAAAAGTAGCTTATAATATGCCGGCCTATGTCAGCTACCCTTCAGTGAAAATCCGGTCGAAATTGACCTAGCAGTTTTGGAGATTACCCGGAACAAACGCGGCGTGCGGACAGAGACATTTTTTTAAATGCGATTTTCGTTATAAGCAACGCAAATATAATCATCAAATATATCATCTTTCCGAAATCTGGAATTTTCCTTTTGGTATTACAAATAGAACCTCCAATTTTATTATACATATGTTTAGTATAGATATAGATAATTATTAGCCCAATCGGATGCATCAGCGTGTTACGATTACAATGCCTTCGTTTTGTCGCTAACGTGTTTGTAAGCCAGCGTGTTTCAATTCCAGCGTGTCACGGCGATAGCGTGCTATGTCCCTTTGCAAGTACAAAACTCGGTACACGGACACGAGGTTATGTACGATCTCAATCTCAAGCATTATCATTGAGTAAGATAAAATTATCTTTTGTTCAAATCCATTACTTGAATAAGCTTTTTGACCGACTTCCCACTAGAAGGAGGTACTCGATTCGTCTGTATGTTTTTTTTATGTGTATTACGGTATACCTCCGCCGCTAGTGGACCGATTTTGATAATTTTTTAACCGAAAGGTAGTGATTGTTCATTCAACTTTTCTTTGATATGAAGTTGTTATCTTATATTAAATGCTTTAGCATTCCTAAACGATCAGTAAGCAAATATATCACAGAAAACTATATTCTACGGGTTTTATTACCGTAATATGATACGGATATGTAAATTAATAATGCAACGGATACATAACGCAATACGCTTTTGGATTACATGTCAAATGATATAATATCACAAAAGTGTGCGCGCGTCAGATTAGTATAGTGACATACAAACTTTATTGCGGCTCGCGATTTTGCATTTACAACAATATTTTATACCTTGATTGGTTAGACAATTGACAAATTACGCAAATTATTTCTAACTCACTGTTACTCGCGTCTTCGCCCACGTGAAATTAATAAATACTAAAAAATACAGCCTATGTTACTCACAGATAAATTATCTTTCTGATAATAAAAGAATTTTTGAAATCGGCCCAGTAGATTTTACGTGATACGAATACGTACAAAAATAACTTAGTAACATCAGTTATATTTATTTTATAACTAGCTGTCGCTCGGGACTCCGTCCGCGTGGAATTAAATAAAACACAAAAGTGAGTAGCCTATGTGTTCTTCCAGACTGTCCTCTACGTCTATGCCAAATTTCATCGAAATCCGTTCAGCCGTTTAGGCTGAACTCTAACAAACATTCATCCATCCATCTATCTATCCATCCATCTCTTCTTTTGCATTTATAATATTAGTATGAAGTATGATATGACTTGTCAAATATGGGAATAGGGTGTTTAACGTTTGATCATTATTATCAGCTCCTAGCACCCTACACCCGTAGGATCGGTTTTTGTTCTCCAGGTTAATCTATCTCAGTCGTCGCTTCTCGATCACTCCTTAAGTTTGAATATTGTTATACAAGTCTTTCATTTGTGGTACAATAGTGTATATTGCACAAGTATTGCACAAACACAAAGATCCCATGAAGCGTGTGTTCACACGATCTGTCAAGCGGAACGGTATTTCGTAAGCTAAACCAACTAAGCTTGATCGCTTCCTGAGTTAGTAACCAATATATGAAATGGGTCTATTATAATTGAATACCTTTCCCTAATACTATTGCCATCCTCGTTAATTGCTCTAAAAACGATAGTACAAATATGACTATTGTTTTACTTAGGGCCTTTTTTTTGGTATCGGGGGAAATCTTCAAAAAGATACCCTTCCTTTTGGGGCCCTTCTCGGTGGCCAGCCTCTAGTGCAATATAAGTGGGTTCCGGGATCTCCGTGGAACTCACCGGAAATTTATTTAGGGCCTGTCCCACCAAATTGTAAATTGTCTGATAAAAGTCTAACGTGTAAAATATATGTATGATGGAAATATCGTATTTTGTTCCCTTATGTGACAGTAACGTCATTTTAAGGGCTCTGAGCCTTCATCGTCCACTGGCTGATGAAGGCCCTTAGTGTTATAAAATAAAAATTAAGACGTGTCTATGGATATTCTGTAGATAAAAAGAAAGTAGAAATAGTAGGATAATTAGATAACCCAATAGCCAAAAGACCTCAACGAGTCTACTTTGTGAACTCTTAATCTGACCATCATTACTAGTAATTGACGTGAGTGGAATTGGTGTATTATTATGAATACAAACCTTGGTAACGTGGAGTGTTCGTGTAGCCCAGCGGTAGCCACGCCATCTATAAATAAAAACTGTATTTGTAAATATTGCCACAAGAAAAAAATAGTAAAACGGCTTTATTAAAAACACTTTCCGTTCGGCTTCATCCGCATGAAATTGTGAAAATTTAATTGTTTACATTTGTCAAAGTCTCACATGCAAGTATCAAAATACAAATTACCGTTCCATAGCTATCTTCCTTGTTGTTGGCATCTTGTACTGTATGGTGTCTTTCCCACAGCAAGGTTTTTTACAATTTATTTACTCCCTAAGTTTAATAACATGAAAATATATAGCCTAAAGCGTGACGTCAGTGTAGGGCTTTTTATTAAAAAAAGAATTATTCAAAAGCATACTGTAATTGCTGAGATCTTAGGCAACAAAGTGTGTGTTTACGCTTTATTATAATAGTATAGTAAGTATAGTATAGATAACCGATGTTTCTTATTATAAGGAAAGTTATTCTGAAACGGTTAGTATTTAAAACAAGCAACGTCCCTAATGAGGAGAAACGACAAAGGAAAATGCGTTCAAACAGAAAACTCATTTGTAAACGGATCGACCGCAGTAACCGCACAACCCCAAACTAAACAATTTCTATATGCAGATACTCGTATGCTTTTCTAAAAGAGATGTCTATATTATGTATTATTAATTTACGAGATGAAATTAACGTATAACCTCAAAAAGTATAGCTAGAAACTGTTCGGACACTTATTTTTCTCCGCTTATATTATAGACTAACTGTTGCCCGCGACTTCGTCCACGCAATCTATACTATCTATACTATTATAATAAAGCGTAAACACACACTGCTTTGTTGCCTAAGATGTCAGCAATTACAGCATATTTTTGAATAATTGTTTTTTTAATAAAGAGCCCTACACTTACGTCATGCTTTAGGCTATATATTTTCACGCCATTGAGCTTAGGGGGTAAATGATTTGGATGAAAACCCTAATGTGGGAAAGAGACCATAAGTTGCTGCCAACACCAAGGTAGCAGCATTGCCAAGGTTTGTTATGTCATGTCATGTCATTTTGACATTGGCTATTGATAATTTGACAAATATAAACAATGAAATAAAATTTTCATAATTTCACGCGGATGAAACCGCACGGCAACAGCTAGTACTAACATAAAAAGTAGCCTATAATCAGCATACTGTTTTCAGTATAAATGCTTCTTTATTTATTGATTAAGATCGTTTACAAGCCTACATATAATGTTTCTATAGCTAGCATACTAATATTATAAATGCGAAAGTTTAGATGGATGTTTGTTAGTTTGTTGCCTAAACTGGTAAACGGATCTCCATGAAATTTGGCATAGATGTAGAGGATAGTCTGGACGAACACGTAGGCTGCTTAGTATTAGTTTTTTTTTATTCCACTAGAAAGAAGTCGAGGGCGAAAGCTAGTCACGCTATAAAATGTTTGATTAAACACTTAAGATAAACGGAATCAAATACTCCATCGCAATTTTCTCCGTTCTGTTACCATAAGTAAATAATCCTTATGTTGTTTAAACGATATCTATTAAAATAACACTATATTATATAAACTCTCTGAGAACATTCTTAGCAGTCTTAACTATAGAATTTGTGTCTAGTTTTCATAATATGACAGTTCGTTTGTTAGCATGCGCGTGCGCAGCAGTGAAAGTCCACGGCGCGCTCCGATGCGCCGACCGTTATCTTTGATTGACGCGCCAACAGCGACCCCGACTGCCGGCTTACTTACCTATAACAGGTGCATAAAAGCCTTTGTAACATAGAACAAGAATATTGAAACGAATCTTGGATCAAATTATTTAAGCTTTCGTGTGACATTATTAAAACTAACAAGCTTTCGCCCGCGACTCCGTCAGCGTGGATTTAAAAAAAAACGAAAGTGAGTAGCCTATGTGTTCTTCCAGATTATCCTTTAAATCTATACCAAATTTCATTGAAATCCGTTCAGCCTTTAACAAACATCCATCCATCTAGACTTTCGCATTTATAATATTACGTCTATTTTTCCGGTGGCAGCACCGACCAGTTTCGGATCCTTCGGGGGTCCATCTTAAGGGCGACTGGTGCGTCCAGTGCGAGGCGTGACGCGACCGATAAACAACCTCAGGAACACTCGCTCTGAAGATGGACCCCCGAAGGTTATGTTAGAATCTTAGATCATTATAATCTGAGAGACCTAAAGTTATATTTTTTTTTATAATAAACGGCGGCAGACGACAAAGTGGCCACTTGAATCCGCCAAACTGGCGAAGCGACTGCTGCCTATAGACATCTGCAATAACGCATGCGTTGCTTACCTTTAGGAGGAGATGCACATAAAGAGGACACTTCCTCTTCCTATGCATCTCCTGCCTCGTCAAATCCACGTTCCCTTCCCATCTTCCTATAAGAAAAGGGGGTGAAGGAAGGGAAGATGGGAAGTAAGGACATATTAGAATGTTTGCAATTTTCGGTCAATTGACAAGAAAACGACTGCATCGACTATTTAAACAATAAAAAAGCCTAATCAGACACCAAATTATATAGTTGCCTAAACAAATATCAGTTTGTGTGGGTTATTGAAGGTATGTCCATATTAAGTTTCGGCATTTTGTGGATTCAAATTTCTATACTAATATACGAGTTACTAGCTGTTGCTCGCGACTTCGCCCACGTGAAAATAAAAAAAAAACTATAAAATATAGCCTATTTTACTCACTGATTAGCTTTTTAATGGTGTAAGAATTTTTGAAATCGGCCCAGTAGTTTTTGATTTATTTCAATACATACAGAAATACAAATCTTTCCTCTTTATAATATTAGGATTGATTTAGAAAGCATTAAATTATCTCTATTTGAAAATAGAGATGTGCAAATGAAAACAATTCAATCAACGTAGACATGGAATCGAGTTCAGTGAACCAGGCTAAGTTGCCGCGAGAAATTAAACGTGACATGTAGTGTGAACTTATGACAAAAGTTTGCCTGAGAAATATTTTCATTGTGGAATTCCAGTACCCACTGAAACACATGTCTTCTTTATTTTCTTTAAAAAACGGTGTAACACTAACTGCGTGTTGATTTGTCGTTCAAAAAGCTTAAAGATAATGTAGACCTACGATCGTTTACCTAAAGACCAGTCGGCTTTTATTACGAACAAGAATAAATGGTTCGTGTCTGTAGAACATAACTGCTATACTGGTTTTTTCGGTTTTTACCTTTTTGTGTTTATTTTAGGCAGTGGGAATCTACGGTTAGTATTGTAGGTATTGTACGTTTAGAGCCATCCTTGACACGAGGGCAAGTATAATTCGCATTTACATTTTGCACATTGCGATATCAGCGAATGCATTAAGTCCATTCTCATGCCTGTTACCCGGCGGTGTAAACAGAGTTTATTATACACTAGTTTTCGCCCGCGACTCCGTCCGCGTGGAATTAAAAAAAAGTGAGTAGCCAGCCTATGTGTTCTTCCAGACTAAGATCCGTTCAGACGTTTAGGCTACAAACTCTAAAAAACATCTATCCATCCATCCATCCAAACTTTTGGCATTTATAATATTAAGTAAGAAGTAAGATATTAGTAAGATTAGTAAGATATTTGACGTAACTATTGCCTACGTCGCTTATCGCAAGCATTTTAGGATCAGTTTCTGAAATCTTCGGAAAACTTAGTCAAAGGTAATATACAAAGATTAGTGCTGTTAAAAAAATTACCTACACTTTAATCTCAATAGTTTCCTCTTATTTGTAAATATTGCAGTTTACTAAAAAATAAAATTTCTCCTACACAAAACGTAAGTTTTGTTTCCATGTGACATTAAAAAATAAAAACCTTGACTAGTTGATTGTTTGTTGTTCTCATTCACACGTTAACCAACAATGACATTGTGATTTATTGTATTTTCGACTACAAATGAGACGAATTTAACGGGAATTTATCGTGAAAGAGTTGAGTTTACTTGCCACTAAGGCTGCCGGTTAATTAGGGTATCTAGTTAATAAACGACGGTTTGTTATGTATTAGTTTTTCTAAATATAGTCTGTATTACTTGTTAAATGTGGGTTACCCACGTATGGTTTACCGTAATTTCTTACGTACTGGGGTGTCCATTTGGAGTATGTTGTGCCGTGGGGCCTGCGGGACGCGTACGTACGAATTTCTTCATTATTCGATTTAAAACAGAAATACCACGTCCAAAAACACTAATTTTAAACACTCGCACACTAACTAATTTTCTGTTAAAGTATTAAAAATTCATCACCAACTTTAAACAATCATATTTTAAAAGTTATTCTATTATTAAGACATTTTCATATTATTGAGAAAAAATTATCAACACATCATCTTTGGAACATCATTTTTAATCACGGAAACGCTTATTATAGTGTAATTTACGCCATTGCAATTATAAAATAAATCGTAAATATACAAATCACAGCAACTAACGTCCACTCACGTAACCGTTCGCGCCGCAACTGAATTTGCGGTGCGCGGGAGCATAAATGGCGGGAAACAGTTATACCTGCGTACTTACGGTTGTACTTCTGCTCCATTTGCGACCTAAACATTAGCTTATTATAAACACTTGTCTTCTAGTCACCTATACACAGCCTTATAATGCCTGATTTATAATACATCAGTGCAGTTGGGCAGTAGTTCAAAATCAGCACTGGCATAAATTAGACGTTATAACGAGACACGTTGAAACAATCCACGCTAAGCTAGTGTAACATTCCTTTATTACTGGCATTACGTGCACTAGGCATTAAGCTAATATAAAAACTTCAATTATTTTTTCGATGTTGGCTTTTGCTATTTTATTTTTAAAACTACCCACCCACCCTTAATGTCAAATCTTAGGGCCAGGGCTAGGGCCTGAATGAAATTATTTATTAAAAATTCCTTTACGTCGAAATGTTCGTTTTTTAAGGTAGTATCAGGGATGAAAATAAAAAATTGATCACAAATATTAACATTTATTAAAATGACTGGAGCGTCGCTACCTCAATACAATCCATACATGTATTGTTATAGCTTCTGCTCCCAGTCCGCACCTCCATATAAACATACAAGAAGCAGTTATAATGAAAATGTTTATATAAATTATTCTATTGCATTGATACACATTTAAAGCTTCACTAGAAAATAATTTAATCTTTACAATCATGAAGATTTGATTAATCCAGTCCAGCGATTGAAACCAGCGCTGGATTACCAATGGTAAAACGTACTCCGGAAAACACACATTGCTCGCAAATGTGGTTTATATTTCCAGTTGTAATCCAGCGCATTTATTACTGGAATGTAATTGTGTAAACTAGGCTTAATTTCAGCATAATCCTTGTCAATAATACAATGAAACAGTCTATTTCCTTTGTAAGTGGTTAGTTTTATTTGTTTAAACACACGGAGTACAAGCTTAAGTCCTTTCATAGACAAATTTATTCAAGTTTTAATTTTTTTTTTGGTTTTAGCATTAAATTTGTATGTCTAAAACGTGAACTTCTGCGTAAAACTTGGACAAAAACATTCGTTTCATTAACTTACAAAAAAGAGTTTTAACAATAAAAATGTATATCTAATTCATCGAATATTAAAACGAATAAACACTTGGTGAATACCGCAATGACAGACGTTAAAATTTTAATGTATTTTAGAATTTAAGAATCTATAATTTACGTATCTAAATATTGTTTCTGTATATAGCTGTTTTGAGAGACTCATATATATATTAAAAAGGAATTAGAAAATATTTTGTCGCTAAATTAACATTAATTTCCCTAAGTCATAGAAAGCGGTACCTACATTAATATCTATAAATATATCGCATATAGATAGAACATACTAGAAATATATATTGTCCATATCACATACAAATAACAAATACATCCACTTACGCAAATCAACAAAAACTAAGTCTTTCTCAATGTCTTAGTAATAATTTATTATTAAATAACAAAACTGTATACAATAATAATATTTATAGACAAATCCACAGGCTATAAACAAATCAAGGCACTTAACATTTCAATAACAAAAAAAAAAAAAAATTAAGCAAAGACCAGCTGGTATTACATTATTTTTCTGCTAAAAGACCCAAATGTTCCTAAATGACGAATTCTAAAAAGAATTACTTTGTAAGCACTTGTAATCTGACGGATGTCAGAATATTAATGGAATCAGAACGTTATCAAAGTCCTAATAATTTAATGCCGGGTTTCTGAAGTTTCCGTTTATTGTATCTTTATTGATTCATTAGTGTTCTAAGCTATGTTCCAACGGAGTTAAACAGTTAGTTCGGAAACACTTCGTGAAGTTATCGAACCAACAACACAGACTAATGATTTAACGTAAGACGCTGTTAAATCAAATATCGTTTCAGTATACGGCTGTAAATTTTGCAAACATACGAACGTTAAAATTTATAGATGGCGGCTATTACATTTCATCGGAAATATTAATAACTAGCTGTTCCCACGCGACTTCATCCGCATAAAATAATAGAAAAATCATTTTATTGTGCACCTTTGTCAAATTATCAATGGCAAATGTCAAAATGACATGACAAACCATGGCAATCTTGTTTCCTTAATGTTGGCAGCAACTTATGGTCTCTTTCCCACATTAGAGTTTTAATCTAAAATATTTACCTCTAAGTTTAACGGCGTGAAAATATAAAACCTAAAGCGTGAGGTAAGTGTAGGGCTTTTTATTAAAGAACGAATTATTCAAAAATATTCTGTAATTGCTGACATCTTAGGCAACAAAGAAGTGTGTGTTTACGCTTTATTATAATAGTATAGATATAGATGCAAGTTATTTTTTCCTATACAAGTATTAATTTTATTAGTTAACTTTGGAAATCAAACTACACATTTATTACATTATTTTAAATATTAATATAAAAAAACTTTAAAAGGTAACAGACAGCTGATGTCTTTCGAAGATTTAATTCTTTGGAAAATAGAATATATTAAAACTACATACAATGTACATCCATTTATATTCTAGAATATCAAAAAAATATGAAAATATTACTAGTAATAGTACAGTAGAACCTAAGTTAAAGTCCAAGGGAAACTAAATATTTTAAGTTACACAGGTTTCAAGTTATCAAGGGTCTATATTTTAGAGGTTTATGGTAGAGGGAACATATTATCTTTTTAAGTAACAGAGGTTTGAGTTATCGAGGTTCTACTGTTTTTAATATTTACACGGATTACGAAAAAGTACAGTCAAGATATAAAAACAATAAAAAAAAACTGATGGTTATTTCGCGCGGTTTTTAAAAAACTTATTAAGTAGTCTATGACTTCTAGACTATGGTCTACATCTGTACTCAATTTAATTAAGATCAGTTAACTTAATTTAGAGATAATTAGTAAGAAACATCCAAAAATTGGTATTTAAATTAGAATAAAGTATGATTATTACATTGTTTTTTCGATTTCGGAAACAAAATATTTAAAAAATACTATACAAGTAAATAATTTTTTACCTCGACTGTACATCGAGCATGTTAAATCGAATGGACTCTTACTATCTCACTCACTCTTTTAAAACAGACAGAGACAGGAGTTTCATACAAGTGACAACACTAACATTTACTGTCATAGACAAAGATATACATTTATCTCGGAGACGATAGAAAAGGCGGAAGAGATTCAAAACTACGTTTATAAAAAGTTTAACTACTTACGCTATTTAAAACTAACGGAGTTTGAGAGTTGGTGGAATGTATGAAAATCACAAAATATCGCTACGATGCTAATGTAACGGCAATTATGCTACGAAATTTGGTTGCGCTACGAGACCTTTCTGCTACGAGACCTTTCTGCTACGAGACTGCACTGCAAAGTTCTAGCAAGTTTTGATATATTTACTGCTTAAGATTGGTAATACCAAAGATGTTTAAGAAATATATACTAGACATAGGGAACATTTTTTCACCGGTAGCTTTGTTTGCTAATATCTTAATATTAAATTTAACACGAGACGTTTGTTAGTGTTTGAGTTTGTTTGCGACTGTTTGAGACCAGGTGGCGCTGGTGAGATTATTTAAAAAAGTGTTTTAAGTGAAGCGACCAAAACAACAACAATTGGGTAGCGATGTTCGGATTCCTATGGCGAGCTACTTGTGGTAGAGACTGCTTCGCCGTGGTCGGTGTGGTCACGACTACTCCGTCGAGTCGTGGTTGTGTCCGAAGTGGTCATGTCCGAGTTGGTCGTGCTCGTGCTCCTCACGCTCGAGTTCCTCTTGCAGAAGAACCCGCTCGATGTCGTCCATCTCTTGGTCGTACATCATTCTGAGATGTCTTCCGCGGCGTCCG
>NW_013526027.1:2568340-2613973 GCF_000836215.1 Papilio polytes
CGCAGAGCGGCGGGCCGGCCGCCCACGAGTCCGAGCACGCGTCGTAGATGTCCACGCTGCGCACGCGCAACGTGCCTGCGCACCGTGGAGCGCACACGACACACTCACATTAACTAGACTCATACTGATAACTGGAAATATTTTAGCTAAACCACGTAATTTTCTTTTTAAATCTTGCTCATTTTTATGTTAATTAAATTGGTACTGTAGCTTGATTATAACTTTTTAGATGCAAGGGCGGATCCAGCTTTGGCGCCAGAGGGGGGGTCACATAGTCGTGGTCAGTTTAGGGGGGGTCAAGAACCCCCTCTGAATCCGCCTTGCTTAGCTGTAATCTAATAGTAGTTTACACATTGTTTTTTCAACGAATGTTGAGTTTATCTATTAACTAGCTGTTCCCGTGCGGCTTTATCCGCATCAAATTATAAAAACATTATTTTATGTTGTTATTATTTATTTGATATTGTTACCGTTAAACCCGCCGACAGCGTAGAGCTTGCCAGCGACGACGGCCAGTCCAGCGCGGCAGCGGCGCGAGGGCAGGTCGGCCGCGCGCCGCCAGCGCCCCGCCTCCAGCTGCAGCGCCTCCACACACCTGATGGCCTTGGGCGCCTGCCCGCCCACCACCAGCAGCATCTGCACACACACTTATATGTAGGACTAGCTGTCCCCGTGCGGCTTCATCCGCATCGAATTATGAACATTTTATTTACAATTATCAATAGCAAATGTCAAAATGACATGACATGACATGACAAACCTTAGCAATCTTTCATTCTTGATGTTGGCAGCAACTTATGGTCTCTTTCCCACATTAGGGTTTTATCCAAAATATTTACCCCTTTAATGACGTGAAAATATGCCTAAAGCATGACTTAAGTGTAGTACTTAAGTACATGTACTTAAGTGACTTAAGTGGCTTTTTATTAAAAAATTTATTCGAAAATATGCTGTGATTGCTGACATCTTAGGCACAGATATAAAACAAAGATGAAGGAAGTAATGACTAAGGTGACGGATAGTTTTATATTAAAAAAAAACAAAAGTGAGAATCCTATGTGTTCTTCCAGACTATCCTCTACATCTATTTGTATAGATTATATCTTATATATAGAATTTCATGGAAATCCGTACAGCCTTTTGGGCTACAAACTTTTGGGTAATAGGCCATTCATCCATCGATTTAAACTTTCGTATTTAAGATATATAAGTATGCAAGTACTAGCTTTCGCCCGCGACTCCGTCCGAGCGGAATAAAAATAACAAAAGCTATGTGTACTTCCAAACTACCCTGTACATCTATGCCAAATTTCATCGAGCCTTCACCCGTTTAGGCTACAAACTCTAACAAACATTCATCCATCTAAACTTTCGCATTTACAATATTGGTATGAGGTTATGAAGTATGATTGTGAAAAGATTTGTAATTTTGTATATATTAAAATAAAAACTACTGGGCCGATTTTAAAAATTCTCTTACCGTTAGAAAGTAAACTTATCTGTGAAGAACATAGGGTACGTATTACATATATTATAATTTCAGTGGGGGGAGTGGAATGGTCCAGCATTGTGGAAGGCGTATGCCCAGCAGTGGGTAAACAAAGGCTGATGATGATGATGATGGTGATGATGAAGTGCAGTACCTTGGGCGCGCGCGGCGGCTGGCGCGGGCGGGCGCGCGCGCAGGCGGCGGCGGCGGCCGCGCGCCGCTCCGGCCGCAGCAAGTGGAATGATAACGCCTCGATCACTAAGTCCTGGAATACACATTATATTAACATACGTTAGAGAATAAGCGAAATTTGCACTAATATTTGCTTATACTTAGTTTATTTCTATGTCTAACTTTATACCGTTACCTCTTACCCCACAGATCCTCAGGTCATACGGGCTGAATCGCGGGAGAGGCGCGCGGTTTGACCAGTAGACGAGTATGTCATGGTGTAATGGAGTCATGGTGTAATGGTGTCATGCTTGTATGGTGTCATGGTGTCATGCTTGTATGGTATCATGTTGTAATGGTGTTACGGAGTCATAGTGTCACGGTGTGGTCGTCTCATGATGTAATAGTGTCGTGGTGTGATGGTGTAGTAGTGTGATGGTGTGATAGTGTCATGGTGTGGTGTCACCTTGACGCGCAGTCCCGCGCCGGCGAGCGGCTCCGCGGCGGCGCGTGCGACGAGCGCGTCGCGCGCCAGCAGCGGCAGCCGCACGTGCTCCAGCAGCGCGCCCAGGTGCTGCTGCCGCTCCTACACAACAAACAATAAATACTATCGTAATCTATCATACTAATATTATAAATGCGAAGTTTAGATGGATGGATGTTTATTGGAGTTTGAAGCATAAATTGCTAAACGAATCTCAATAAAATTTGGCATAAATGTAAATAGTCTGGAAGAACACGTAACCTACTAGTTTTTTTTATACAACGCGGACAAAGTCGGAAGCCAATCCTATTTATCTTAATATTTCCCTAAAAATAAAAGAACTTTGTTCCCAATTAGATATTCGAAGTAACTACTAACCTCTGCATTGTGTTGCATCCATCTGATCACCGCATCTAAAACCACCTCCTCATTTGGCACCTGGTAAATAAAAAAACAATACATAAAATTACAAACCCAAAACAAATACACGGATTTGGATAATTCAATCAAATATACATACCATAATACGGTCACTGTCGAGAAGCTGCGCCAATGTTTCCGCAGTCAGGGATAGAAACTCTTCCGTCTCTAGCACCTAAAAACATAATGTATTAATATTACAACAAAGTACACATTGTTACTTCAACAAAGTATACACGTGTCACCATAACAAAGTATACACGTGTCACCACAACAAAGTATACACGCGTTATATCATAAAGTATACAAATGTCACCTAACAAAGTATACGCGCGATACATCACAAAGTATACATGTAGCACCTCACGAAGTATACACTAAAAGTACCTGGTACCGAGAGTAAGAGAAGGCACTGCTTCCTGTAACACAGGTTTCCACCAACCACTTGGGGCAGAATCCCCAAAAAAAAACTAAAGCATTTTCACGTGTTACCACAGCAAAGTATACACGTGTCTCTTTACCAAAGTATACACATGTCACTTTACCAAAGTTTACACGTGTCACTTTACCAAAGTATACACGTGATATCTCACAAAGTATACACGTGTCACCACAACAAAGTATACACGTGTCACTTTACCAAAGTATACACGTGATATCTCACAAAGTATACACGTGTCACCACAACAAAGTATACACGTGTCACCGCAACAAAGTATACACGTGTCACCACAACAAAGTATACACGTGTCACCGCAACAAAGTATACACGTGTCACCGCAACAAAGTATACACGTGTCACCGCAACAAAGTATACACTAGTCACCTCCACAAAGTGCCTGTGCACGTATCTGGCGGCGCAGTCGCGCAGGTCGCGGCAGGCGTGCAGCTCTGCGAAGGCGCGGATGCCGAGCGCGTTGTCGGGCGCCAGCGCGGCCGCCAGGAAGCTGCAGCAGGCCGCGCGCACGCCCGACACCTGCAGCAGCGACGACGCCGACAGCAGGCTCTGGATAGTGAACACCATACGCACATATACATAAACAGTTTTTGGAGCTTTGTG
Organism: Papilio polytes; assembly: GCF_000836215.1. NCBI lineage: Eukaryota > Metazoa > Arthropoda > Insecta > Lepidoptera > Papilionidae > Papilio > Papilio polytes. The sequence goes on from NW_013526027.1 coordinate 2,571,965, forward strand.
ATGGAAAGAATTCTTGAAATTGACCCAGTAGTATTGAGTTTAGTTACATAATAAAACAGAAATCTTTTCATTTGTTCAAGCTCTTGCAACGACTCCGTTCGCGGGGAATTAAATAATAGACACAATAAGTAGCCTTTGTGTTCTTCCAGGCTATGTTCTACATCTGTGATAAATTTCATCGAGATCCGTTCAGTTGTTTAGGATACAAAATCTAAAAAACATCCATCCATGTAAATTTTCGAATTTATAACATTTGTATGAAGTATGATAGATTAGCTTAGCACTATTTGAACTTAGCAAAAAGTAGAGTTTTTGGAAAGACAAATCCTTCTTGAACAGAATTTAATTTGGCGTAAAATAGACGAATTTAGATTCTCTGTTTATTTACATTACCTGAACATTATCTTCTGTGATGACCAGCGAATTCGGATTGTAGACATATTCTATGATTGCAGACAATGCGTGCGGTTCCACATTCTAGAAAGAAACAATAAAAAATAATAGCAATATCTATTTAATAATTAAATAATTATAATTTTACTAGCTTTCGTCTTCGACTCCTACATGGAATAAAAACAAACAAAAGTGAATATGTGTTCTTCCAGACTATGCTCTACATTTAAGACAAATTTCATTAAAATTCGTTCAGCCGTTTAGTGCACAATTATTCTATTAGTGAGCACAAGGTGTTACACATACTTGTATGGTAACAGCATCTTGCGTGCGTTCATCAAACTGCGTGAACATAGCGCGGAAGTAGGGTGAGCAGGCAGCCAGCACTGCCCGGTGCGCCCACACGCCCTCCGATGGAGCCTCCGCTCCCTCCGCCTGCGCCTGGTACAAAAAACTTTACATAGGAGAAATTTAAATGTACCCTTTTCCCTACCCACTGTTTGCTTAAGAGATTGGAAGGGAGTATTTTTAAGGAAGTATTACTTCAGCAATTACTAATTATGTAGGCAACATATCTACATGTTTATTAACAGCTGTTGCAATGCTATTTTGAACAATTCAGGTGGCCGCTTGTTTGCTACCCAACAATATAAAAATCAATTTAACTGAACTATCTACTGTCTGACTAATCTGTCATCCTAATCAATTATTTATGAGTGTGGTATAGAGGTAGACCTAGAAAGAGATGGATGGATTACATAAAAGGTGACATGATCAAGAAAGATGTGGACACTACAACAATGGATGATACAGTTATTTGGAGGTTGATAACCCAATGCGCTACAGGAGTAGAATAAGGAAGTAAGGTGATGACTCTATAATACTAATACAAGTTAGTTACCTGCAGTCGTACATCACAGAGAGCCCCGTCGCACCGCAACCGTGCGAGTGCATCGAGCAGTGCGGTGGCGTGCTGCGCCCCAGCACCGCCCTCGCCTGCCTCGCCCGCGTCGCCGCCCGCGCGCCGCTGCGACGACTCGTCTAGTGACGACTGCGACGCGCACCGAGCTAGCATACTGCACATATACTAACATCAATGACTGAACTTTCAGTTCCAGTTATAAACAAAAATCAAATTTTAGGTTCGGCCTAAATTTAGCCACTTTCGGTCCCACCGCACTGAATGTTTCGTGAATTTAATGTGTTGTCTCGTAATTTTTATCAGAAATTAGATTTTTACTCAATACACTAACTTCATAGAACCATAATGTGTTTCCAAAAGTTTCCGTTTCGACCAAAACAGAGAGCTAGGCTTGAAATTTGATTTTCAGTTTACTAACACAAAGTTTTATTAGTCAACAATTTAATATGTCTATGCTATCACTAAATTTTTTTTTTTATTATTAGTAGATTTTTGGTAATTTACTAATATTTCCTTTAACCATTCCAACTAAGCTCTAGGATTGTGCTAGGATCTGGTTCACGACAATAGTCAAATAGTGGGATTCAAACCCTAGACCGTAAGATCGGTAGTCCGTACCCCAGACCATTAGGCTATTGAAGCTTCTATAACATATTCTATCTATAACAATTAATTCCTAACTGAACAATTATTTTGGTCTTTAGAGTTTATTTAATCATTTACCTGTATCTGCTTCTATAACCATCGCCTTCCGCTGTGCTGGGATCCTCCCTGTGCAAATAACAACCATGAACATATTTTTTGTTTCAGCCCATTAAAATACTAAAAATATTTTTAAATATTACAAATGTAAAAGTTTGGCTATGGATGGATAGATGTTGAAAAGTATGTCTAGAATGGGTCTACCAGTATGGATGAAATTTGACACAAATGTAGAACAATAATAGTCTGTCTTAAATTAAGGTTCATTTTCTATTTTTCTTACAAACAAATACATGACCAATAGCTAATCAAAGATTCTACATGTAATTGACTTGCTTCCAATAAGAGAATTAAGATATTACACTTTCCATCAATGAGTTTCATTAAAAAATAATATTTTAAACATCAAGCTTCTTATTCTTTATTATTTCAGTAATACTTTATAGTAGATCCATAAATTTAAGCATTGGCATAATGAGGGACGAATATACCAGAAAATAACAAAGAAAATGGATAGAAAACCAAAATGAAACCAAATACTTGAAAACTTACAGCCCTCGTTCACCATCAGGATCTGCGTTGCCTTCCATCACGTCGCCTAAGTACTATACTGGGTGGACTCCACAATCTAGCTAAATCTAAACTATACAACTACTTCTCACTAGACATCTGGTAGGTTCATTTGGCTACAGAAAATATTAAACACCACTTTACCTTTCACTATTACATGTAAAATGATTTTAACTATGAGATGATAACATAGTCAGTGATTATTTTTCATTTTTCACGAATCTCAATCAATAAAAACAAGTTGTAACGACAAAAATATCAACGCATTTGACAAATTGCGAAATGTCACAATTTCGCAACGGGAAGGTTCTACAGACTATAAAATCGCATAGATAACACTTCTCGTGCTCTGAATGTGACGAAAGGTCTTTGGCTTAACAATAGATCATTATTTTCATTCAACTTTAATCAAATAAAACAAATGCTGCTAATTTAATATTTCGTTCTTAACCCTTAAATAATTACCTGTTTTCTAAAGATTTCCTTTTTTCTTTCCTGCTATTTGTAAGTTTACAACTTTGCTATTCTTTCGCGTCAGGCGCACATCAATGAAGTATTGATTGATGTTCATACATTACGACAATTATTATTTAATAATATTCATACATTACGATAGATAAACCCTTTGAAACAACCCATTAGTTTTTAGTCGATAAAATTAATCTATGTACATTAATTTTATTTAAGTGGTTATTATAGGTATATTTCTGGTGAAAAATGGATAAATCTTCAAAATAACGCATCACAACTGTTCGCCATCGATTAGTATTTAGATACGTCATAAACTAAAGCGCATATAGTGCCCCTAGTAACAGGGCGCACGCTAGAGCTGGCAAATGCTCCATGGTGCGCACTTCCCATCCCCTCGACTCCCCAGCGGCCGGGAGCTTGCTGAAACAAAGAAAATCGTTGCAACGCAAGCCACCCTATGTAAAAGTTGATTACATGTTTTTAACTATATACAAGTTGCACATTTCATTTTTTGGCCAGTTGAGTAGATACTTTTAAACTATTGCAGAGAGAAAAAGAACATAAAGCACAAATACATTCATAAAAAACTAGTATACCAGTCCAGATGATGAATTAAACATTCAGTAATTACTAATTATTAATGTCTGGGGAATTTTATTTTTCAACGACAGGTTAAAATAGGTATTTTTCTTGGCGGAGGACTATATTTAGGATATGCTATGACTTTACCTACATCAATCTGAATCTAGAACCATTTCTATAAGTCCGTGCGATGCAGCGAGGTAGCGGCGGGGCAAGTCCGGGGAGCGGCTACAAGAGGGGGAATGAAGGGCAATCGATTTCAAACAGCTGTGCGCAGCGGCGGTAATGCTTATTATTTAATCTATGTCAACTAATTAAAATGAAGGTGTCTATGGTTATAATTGCAATTGAATAAAAAAATAGTTTTCTTGATTTATTCTGAGAATGTATGAATGTGTCTAGAACTCTGTACGTTTTAAATATTCTGAAGGGCTTGCAAGGGCTCATGTAAGCGGGCGCTGTAAGGGGCGGGTGGCGCCCAGCTGATTTTGACTGTTGCTAGGCGGGTGCAGGGGGTCGGCGTGGAGGCAGGCGGGCAGGGTGGCCCATTATAATCCCGGGCTCAAAGCACAGCTTATGAATATGCATGTTGAAGTATAGTTTTTGTGACGTCAATCTCAGAAATTAACGCGTTATGGTAATGCATGCATAAAATGCATTTTTCACAGTTCTCAAGGGCAACATGTTCCGGATTTATATTAGCTATCGGTACAAGTTACTCGAGTACTTTGTTAAAACAGAAATTCATAGTGAAGGTTTGCGGTATTACAATTTCTTCTGAAATCATTTCGGATCTTCTTATTTGTAACTGTTTACCGTGATGATTGAAATTTAATTTTTAAATAAATTAATGTTTAGATTAAATCCAAAACGTTTTACAATATGTTAATAGCAATAGATTCTTCGTTCAATTTCGGTTACTTTGGTTGCGTTTTGACTTCAGCGAGAGATAAATCTCGGAGCATGTTCCATCCACTTTTTGAAACTATTCTATACCGCAGAGAATGCTAGTAACCACTGACGACTACTACAATTTATTTTAAAATACTGGTTTTTGTAGGGTAGGCCGATGTTCACATTTCTTTTAGGTGCGTGTCATTGTGGTGTGTAACTACCAGTTACAAACTGTGATTAGAACTTTGTTTTAGGAATTAATGTGATTGAATGTGAATGAAATAACTCACAACTGTAGGTAGTTCCTACTACCGTATTCTTCTATACACGTTTGTCAACGTTAATGAATATGAAATGAAGTAGACGTGCAGCTTAGGTTAGAACTCATTTTAATGTTACTGTACAAGTTGTTTGGTTGTTAGAATGTCCAGCTTAAACATTTGATGTTTCGGTTCGAATCTCGATTGGATTAAAATGTTCAGGTAATGGATTTTTTTTGTTTATGTGACCAAATTCAATAAGTTTAACAACCGCCATTTGTTGTATAATTCGCTGAACAGATTGCAGTCAGATTACTTCCCAAATGGACGAATGTGTGAATTTTTCTGAGGACTCGTAGACTTCAGCCGGTACATGGCAATGTGCTGTATCCACTCAGAGGATATCATCATATCATTAAGGATGTATGTGTGCTGTTCGCATTGGTTTATAAAGCAATGAGGAAATAAATATTGTATGTATTTGTAGATCGAGGAATGCGTTGTTTGTTTCGTTTATTTATGTGAGCGGCGCGAGCGAGAGCGAGGGCAAGCGTGCGAGGGAGCGCTGCGCCGCGGGCGAGCGGCGAGCGGCGAGCGGGCCGGGGCGTCAGCGAGCGCGGCGGCAGCTGGTGCGCGCGGCGTGGGGCGCCGGGCCGCGGGCGACGGGCGGCGGGTGGCGGCGGGGCGCTGCCGGGGCGAGCGGCGCGCCAGCTGGCTCAGTGCGCCGCCCGCCGGCCCGCGCGCCGCCCGCTGCCAGCCCAAGCCGCCAGCCCGCGCGCCGTCGCCACCATGGAGCACTTCATCGAGACCGTGCGCAGGTACCCGTGCCTGTGGAATACCACCGCCATCGAGTACCGGGACCAGGAGCTGAAGGACGCAGCTTGGAGCGAGGTGATGAAGGAGACCGACTTGTCGTCAGGTGAGAGCGGTACAGTGCTAGCTGCCGGGCGCCGGCACCGCGCCCCCCCGGCCCCACTCCCTGCTTCACGAGCGCGTCCGGCCGCCGCGAGCGCGCGCCGACCGCGCCCGGCCGCCCCGCCTGCCCCGCAGCCCCCGCACCGGCTCGCGCCGCTCCCTGCTCACTGAGCGACGCCCTGCAACCGACGCTTCGTAATATCGTATGCGATGTTACGTTTTACGTTATATTATAACTACAATGCTCATTGTTACATTTTTTTTTCATTTATGCAATTTAATTGTCGTAATATACGTGTACATTTTTAATGAATAACAATACAATTCATTATTCAATAATGTACACAACTTAAAAATAAGTTTAGGACATTCGCGATTTTTCGTCATCATTACCAGCAGGCTAACGTGCTGTTCTGAGTGGATCGATAACGTAACCGATGATTGTGTCTTGAGGCAGGTCATGAACAGAAGATAAAATCATTTAGCTGGTCTTCGATACTTTTTACGGTCTATCGAATAATTTATTTCTTTAACTCTTTACCTGATATAGTTTTAGAAATTGCATTTAATTTATTATACTTTATATTGGGCTATCATAACAACTTACATAATGTGAATATTACGACTTCACATTGTTCTCAACATAATGCGGCTGCGTTTGGCCTTGACCGCGACTCGTGAAACGAACCTACGGCAGGGTTGCTGCAACTTGAATGCAGATGCGCTGTATTTTTTTTCTATGTAAAAACCGGTTTTTTATCGGATCCGGGATAATTTCTAACGTTTAGATCCTTTTTACATTCTATTCCCCAACTGTAATTTTAATAGAAAACTACGAACTACGAGTAAGTAGTATTTGTTTGGCAGCCCTGCCGATTGATAAACGATGTGTGGGCAGCACTGTCAATTCGCATTATTTACCTATTCTATTCATCGCGCTCGTATCTTTGTCGGTTATAAACAAATAATAAAATTAATATTAATGACTTCCATTTAATAAGATTCGTAGTGTAGAAAAAATATCTGATATTGATTTTGTTAAAAAAAACATTTTATTTTCAGTAAAAGAAGTGAAGATGAAATGGAAGAAGCTACGCGACAGCTATCGAGACGCATTGAAGCGCGAGATGTTGGCCAAAGAGCCCAACAACACTGCCAAGAAGAACTACCCGTGGAAGTACATGGGGCCTATGCAGTTCCTCCAGCCGCATATGAGCGTGCGAAAGAAGCCACCGGAGCCCTACCCCGCGCCACCGGAGTCCGCGCACAACGGTGCGGAGCCCCACTCTTCCGAGGACTCCGAATCGGAGGTAGACAACGACTCTTCCGCGAAACGCAAAGGATCCGTCCGTCTGGCCGTCATCGACAGAAAACTGGACTACCTGTGCAAAGCTCAAAGCAAGCGGCAATTTACAGAGGCGCATCTACACGAGCGTGGCCGTCCCCCACCAGCCGCGCCCGACCCCCTTGACATATTCTTCAATAGTATGTGCCAGTCGACAAAAAGGTTCCCGTACCCTACACAGATCAAGATAAAGCGGACGCTATTCGAGGCGGTGATCGCAGCAGAGGAGGCACTGGTCGCGGAACAGCAGAGCTACGCTAGTTTATGGGCGCGCGGCGCTGGTAGTTCCTCCAGCAGTTCGGAGGGCGGTGAGGGAGCGGAGGGCGAAGGAGAAGGGGAGCGCCGGCCCTCCTGAGCCACGCTTTTCCGCTGGCTGTACCCGCTGTACGACAGCTATGCGCATTACCGCGCCGCAACCGCGAGCACCGCACACCCCGCGCACCCCGCACCCCACGGCGCCATGATCTGATGCAATACCCCACCAACATTAATGTAATCCTAGTGTGGATAATTTCTCATCATTCAAATCTCATTAGCTATAAGACAAGACAAGTGGATATTAACTGGAATGGCTTGCAAATCTAGTAAAAAAGGAATTCGTTTCCTGTTACGTTTTCTGTATGAACCATTTTTAAATTGCAAGCCACGTGTGGAAATTGAATTTATGTATGGTTGTAACATAAGGGTATTTATGTATAAGTTTACTATTGTATTATTATTAACATAGTATTACAAGATAGTGTTAGTGAGATCCTATTACGTTATGTTGCAGACGCTGAGAGAGCGCCAAATTATTTTACGAATTATCTACCTGTTGGTGTAATCACATGAAGGAAAAGAAATTCATTTGAATCTTGTTACTCAAAATGACAATATACGATGCAAGTTCTAGCTGGCACACACCTTTGACAAAACTATCGAACAATTATTGTGCGATTGTCGATTGTTCCGCAGCTATCAACTGTTTAGTTGCACAACTAAAAATCGATTAGTGTTCACCTCCGTATAAGATGATACGAATCAAAGAGATACTATACAGTTGTGCGACAGTTTAGTCAAAGGGGAGCTCGCTCGACAATTATGTCAGTGCCCATTTATGTCCACTAATGCTTATAAGTGTCCACTAATGCCCACTATCGGGTCTAATGTAAGAGTCACCTAAACACATCGACTGAATTTTTAATTAACTTAGATTGTAATTTAATGTACTCGTAATTGGAATGTGTGGGTTTACATATTTCCAGTTGTAATCCAGCGCTAATTTCGACTGGACTGGAATGATGTAAATCGGGTCTTAAGTGAATGTATTCCTTTAAGGTAAATAAAGAGATTTTACATTGTATCCTGTTTTTGATTTAAAACAATTGAGCCTTGGCTTAATCTATTATTTAATGACTATTTATTTTGGCCTGAGATTTGTTAAGATAATCATGTAGATTGCATACAAAGGGCTACCTGTTACGTACATTGAAGGGGTTAGGCAGTATTGATTTTAGCCCTACTAGCGCCCAGGGCGAGATATTTACCAGATTTGAAGGGATGCCTACAGGATCACTTAAGACTGTAATACGCTGACCACTGACGCCCCTTTCTATTCTGCGCCCAGGGCGGTCGCTTAACAACACTTTCCATAACGCCGACCCTGGCCTGTTATAAATTGTCTTCCTTTATCATTGTACCAAATCCAGCGTATTGCAAGTAAATTGAATGTCGAAACTGGTTTCAACAATACATAATTTATTAATATTAAAGTTATTTTTGACTCACGTGAAAGGGAAACGACGCAAACACGCAGGTAGTTTTAATTTAATGGGTCCCCGGTTTAGAATTCGGGCACGTCTTTCAACCGCCGCCCATCCTGTTTACTGCACTCGTAAACTACAAGATCAGCTGATCGTAAGCTTCTTGGAAAGTATAGGGGACAGGATCATAGATGGAAAAACCACTTTAAGAACTATGAGTTAGAGTATATAATTCCTTGTTAAGGTATAGTGGGATACCGTTAATAGTTCCCGGTAAGTAAAACAGCTGTTTTCTGTCAAAGGAAACATATGTTCGTTGCGGTGTGTGTCTGACTGAAGTCTCGGGTTCGCAGAAAACGAATGGCGTATATTTAACATTTCCTATTTTTTTCTGATCTGCTAAAAGTCGTTAGACTGCAAAAATAAGTTCGTTACTTGATTGATTGTTGCTAGAATTTTCTTTAATAAGTCACCTATGTAGAACGGTTTTTTATATCTGTGGTATCAACAAAACGATTATATGATAAGTAGATACCTACTATCTCTTCTATAAATAATTCGATGAGACATTGTTGCCTGAAAAAGGTATAAATTATAATAATGAGCTCTATTCACAATGTAATTATCTTAGTCGACGTCGAGTAATTTTGTTATAAGATAGGGCAAACCTACAGTGGAGACTACTACCTGACAAGCCAATGGAATACACCACTATAGAAACCGCAGATGTGTTGCGTATGCGATACTATTGTTTTCAGATATCCTGACGACTGTTAAATTCGTGAGAATTACAGAACAGAACATTAGGTGTGGCACAGCGTGATTCGGGGAAAGAATTACTAGCTATACCTGCAGTTTCTTGTGTAGATTTTAGGACACTCTGACTTATCTTCTTACAGAGATTACGGTTTAAAAACTAATCTATTGATGGAGGTTTGTTAGAGTTTGTTGTATAAACGGCTTAATGGATCTCGATGAAATTTGGCATAGACGTAGAGGATAATCTGGAAACACATAGGTTAGATTTTTTTAATTCCACTGTTCAGCTTCGTTTTAAAGTTACCAATGGATAAACAGTTGACATGACAGTCTGAATACTTTGGTAATTCCTTTCCCTTCAGGTAATTCGTATAAACTATAGTGACTAGCCAAAGCTGAGTCACTTACTCCTCATTACCGGGGAAGAAAGCCCTTTGCTCTAATCCAATCATATTTCACTTCACAACTCAGAAACAGTAACACTTTCCTAGACATTGACGGTTATTAATGACTTACGTAGTTTGTGGTAACAGGTAAGTTGGTGATATTCATGCAGTTTTCATAGTGTTTTATTGTAGAACTAGATGTTCCCGTGCGACTTCATCCGCATAAAATTATGAAAATTTTCTTATAATGTTTACATTTGTCAAATTTTCAATGTCAAAATGACATGACATCCAAACCTTGGCAATCTGGCTTCCTTGATGTTGGCAGCATCTTATGGTCTCTTTCCCCCATTAGGGTTATTATCCAAAATATTTAACACCCTAAGTTTAATGTTGTGAAAATATATAGCCTAAAGCGTGACGTAAGTGTAGGGCTTTTTATTAAAAAAAGAATTATTCAAAAATATGCTGTAATTGCTGACATCTTAGGCAACAAAGAAGTGTGTGTTTACGCTTTATTATAATAGTATATTATATATGATAGCCTATCCAGGAATATAAACTTACGTCATGTAACGGAAAAATATGGAACATCCACAGTAGTGTTGTAATAAAGAATGCGATTAAGCGACTCAGTACTTGTAATTCTATTATTATGATTTACTAGCCGTTGCTCGAGACTTTGTCCGCGTGAAAATAAAAAAATTGGCCTACTAGGTTTTGACTGCGACACGTCCGCGTGGAATTAAAAAATACAAAACTGATTAGCCTATGTGTTCTCGACTATCATTTACGTCTATGCAAAATTTCATCGAAATGTTCAGCCGTTTAGGCTACAAACTGTAACAAACATCCATCTGCCATCAGCATTTATAATATTACGTGTGATTGGGTCTGATAGAAACTCTTTCATGATCGTCATCGACACAAAACTTAATAGTCATGCTAATTTCGTATCTTTGTATCGAATTCTAAAATAAATAAAAACATGAAATCAAAAATTGTGTACTATAATAGATAATAGGAAGGGTTTGTTTGTTATTTTTGTTTTATTTTAAGAATACTTTTACATAATGTAAGTTCAATTATCAACTAGAAAAACAAAGTCTTTTTAGTACCTTTATACACACTTATTAACATATTTATTACGTTTTAAAAATCGCTGAACGTGCCTGTAAGAATAAAGGTCGTAGCACATCAATTTCGTACACATCAATCTCAGCGAGTCGTGTTGCTCGTAAAACGTAAAAATGATGCCAATTTACGATAAAAAGCTGATGCGCGTCGCAATCTGGGAGATCGCAGCACTTTATTGCCGGGAGTCCTTAGCAACCCTCCGCAACCTCACAACCCTCTGAGGACTAAGAATGTCGACTTCACCCTTATATTATGTTACTAATTGAACGTAGCAATGCTAAAAAAGTAAAAAACCTTACATTTCAATGTAAATTTCAATGTAAATTTTTAGTTTTAGTGAAAAATTCTCTATGGACATTTTAATAACGATCTATGGTCTATGGTATGGTATCTGACCAATGGTATACGTATTTCATGGTTTTAAAACAAATGTAACTCCCAACTTTTTAATTTAAATAATCTAAAAATTTAATAATAGTTTCGAATTTTGAATTTCATAGCTGTTACTATCGCTTCATCGCATCGCATTCTGTATACAACGTACTTTATAATCGTGAGAATTTATTGTATAAGTTTGAGAATTGTAAAGACGAGAGCTTTTAAAAAGTGCCGTAAAAAGCGCTAACTGCAGCCCAGCGTATATTAATAAAACTTCTCCTCCTAAAGAATGGCTTTATTCAATTAGCTGTGGGGGCATCCCCCTCTTTTTGAATTACAGCCTTACCTTATAATAACAGTGCGTAGATTTTATATGTGTACAAGTGTTAGCAATTTCAAAGTCGACAATTTTAATTCAAATTTTCATAGTACCATCACCAGCTAAGTATACATCCCTATTGGGCTCGGAACCTAGTTTGTACTATCAAAAGAAAACTTCCAGATTTAGGGAAGATGATGCATTTGCGTTGCTGATAACGAAAATCGCATTTAAAAGTTTTTGTCAGTCTGTCCGCAAGCCGCAATTGTTCCGGTTAATCTCCGAAACGGCTGGGCCGATTTCGACCAGACTTTCACCGAATTGTAGCTGACAGACGGGCATATTATATACTTTTTTACGTTAATATTGCGTGGACAAAGTCACGGGCAACAGCTAGTTCAACATATAACAATCTCATGAATAATTTGCCGTCGGTTGGGATCATAAAATGTTTACTACCTCTCAAGTGGGTCTGATGTTAGCGATGAGATCTGGTATACTTTTATGTCTTCATATCAAGCGTTTCTGCACTAAAAAAGAATTGCCTCCAAATCCTTGGTACTACCATTGCCTCTTCACTATGCAATTTCTGTCATATCTTATGTACAGCATACATTACTTTTAATAGTACACTTCTTTATTGTAGTGTATACTTAAGCAGCGATGTATTTTGTATTTAAGAAATGTTTGTTTATTTTATATAGTAGAGATGAAAGGTTTATAATAAATGTATGTAGAAAATGAAATAGGAAGTTATTGGCGCCAACCATCGATTTACTTTTGTCAAATATTTCTCTTATCGTCTTTTTAAGACGTGAAGTGGATTTTCTTTCCTTAGGTCAGCATGCGTTTAAATGGTACTGTGTTTTGTAAAGTTGCAGATTTTTGACTATTATGAAAATATGATTAAAATGTCGTTAACGAGGTTTGCTAGGTGTTGTTTTAATTTGCAAATATATACGGAAAGTATTTTGTTATGAAATCCCAAACAGCGAATCTCATATCAAAACTGTACGTTAAAACAACTACCGAAAATAAACCGATGGAAAAAACTCGAGCCGCTCCGCCCGTCCGAGCTCAATCGATACGATACCCGACGATGTGGAATTTATAAAAGTGGCCGACCGCCATCGGACAGGGCGTCTGCGCTCTTGCTTGCTCACGTGCTTCGGCGGCCGCCTCGCTCACTCTTACGCCCGCACCACGAGAGCGAGCGAGACCTACATGTTTGCGCGCTTGCTTCCCGCTGCGCGTGTCTGTTTGCCGTTATGCGCGTTGCCGTGTTTGCTCCGCGCTCTCGTTGCGATGTGACGTGTTCTTATTTATTTAGTTCAAGTAAGCGGATTTTGTTAAATAAACAAACAAGTACTGGAGCAAACAATTTAATAGTGAATTTCCTTTGTCGATCAAGATCTATTATTCTTAATAACTCTTTTGTGACATATTTTAAAGTTTTGCGAATCTCGATGCGATTACGGCAAAGAGTAAACATGTCAAAGAAGGAAGTGACTGCAGACACGACAGAATCAAACAGGTTGACGAATGTCGGTAGATTTGTGGATTCAAGTCAAGCTGAAGATCGTAAAATGATTAGACTTGTGAAAGAAAGAAGATTATTGTATGCACGAAATAATATGCCCGTAGCCAGCTATCATACGCAAGTAAAACGACTTTGGGAGGAGGTTGCGAACGAAATGGGATGGATAGGTATTACCATAGATATTACAATATTATTCTAGTATCACTTTTATATTTTATTTTACAAAAACGGTTTTGTAAACTAAAAATCTAAAGGTTTTTTTTTATGTTTTTAGTGCCAGAGGTTCGAAGGAAATGGTCGCATATTCGTAATTCGTATTCCCGACATTTGAGGAATGAGATGCATGGTGCGCGCACGGGCAAAGGACGGATGGTGTCGAAGTGGTACCTGGCTGATGAACTAGAATTCCTGCGAGAGCATATGGGTACTGATACGTGAGTACACGACATTAATTATTCAAAATTATTAGTATGAGCCTGCTGCAAATTTTTTGATAAAGTTTTAAGATACACTAGCGATCCTTCCTGGCTTCTCCTGGGGGGGGGGGGCAAAGAACTTACATTTCTTTCTTTTCTGCCGTATACATACTCTTCTCGTTGATCTAATACCTAATGTTTTTAATGATAATGTAAATTTCCAATGGAAAAATTGCTTTTGTTTCAGACGAGTTTCTCCTTACCCTACACCTGCGTCGACATTTCTAGAACTGGACCTGACGGAATCATCAAGCACAGAAACAGTTGACGTCAAACCTTTCATACATAACCCTTGGCTTTCACTGAATTCGACTCCGACGAATTATAAAGAACCAAAAGTCGAAATACACGATGACAGTTCTAATTCACAAACGTTCGGTCCTGACGAAAATTCATCGTATTTTCAATTCTTTCGCGGCATTTATAATGATTATCAAGAATTATCTGCAAGAAAACAGAGGCTATTTAAACGTCAATGTTTAAATAATCTTCATGATTTACTTGACGAAGAAGAAGATGAACGAACCTCTTACCAGGGTGCTGTTAATTTATCAAATGCGGGACACAGCGAGGAAGAAAGGGACAACAAAGACAGTTTTAGTATTTTACCTAATGTGTGACTTCTAGACCGACTCGGATATCTTACTCTTTGGTCGTATGTCAAATTAATTATGACAGTTTATTAGCGCCCTTTAAACGTCAAAGTGTTGAGGGATTTTTTCGTTCTAAAGTCATTTTATGTTTTTTATGCCGTGATAGAACCAACCAATAGCAACTTCTATGTTCAGATTTCCTTAATAGGTACTTTGAATGGTGTTAAATAATGGTGATTATGAATGTATTTAATTTGTTAATATCGCACAATAGTTTTTTCCCGCGTTTCGCGCGGAAATAAAAAAGATTTAGTTAAAGTTTATTTTATAAGAATGAATATCGATGCCGTTTTTTGTTTTATCTGTTTATAGTATAGGATATATTATCTGTTGTTAATAAAGATTAACATTACTCATTCGTGAGCTCTCTGGCTGAAAACATGTGTTTTATTTTGCTTTTGCGTTACTGCGTGGAATTAAAAAAAACAAAAGTAGTAACCTTTGCGACCTCCAGACTATCTTCTACATTTGTGCTAAAATTCATCAAGATCTGTTCAGCAGCTGAGACGACAAACTCTAACAAACATCCATCCGTTCATCCAAACTTTCGCATTTATAATATTAGTAAGCAAATAATGAAACTCTATAATGTTTGAGAGAATTTTTAAAATAGATCAAGTTGTCTTTGCGATTTTTATTTACAAATTAAAATACAAATCTTTCCTCGACAACGTTAAGTACTAGCTTTCTCCCGCGATTCCGTCCGCGTGGAATTGAGAAACACAAAAGTAAGTAACCTATGTGTTCTTCCATACTATCCTCTACATCTATGCCAAATTTCATCGAGATCCCTTCAACCGTTTTGGCTACGAACTCTAACAAAGATTCATCCATACATCTAAACTTTCACATTTAAAATGTTAGTTTGATGTAGTGTTACTGTCGAATTCATAGTTATTGATTAAGACCTTTTAGTGTAGTTTTATTGTAAAAAAAATTACACGAATCGTCTTCAAAAGACGTCGATAAATTTAAAAATAAACTAAATATATGTTTTATATGTGATGTTTAGAAATTGGTGATCGACGTGTTTTAAACATAACTGTAATAACATAACAATAAATTTCTGTAAAAACCAGAAAAAATATATTGTTAATTATTAGTTTACATTGAAATCGGAAAACGAAATGTATGAACGTGTTTTTTAAATGTCAAATACGTTTTAAATAAAGGCAGTAAGTAATGCCATAACTTTTTTCGTAAAAAAAAAACAACTGTCAAAAGTAAATAAACATTAATTCATCTCTAACATTTAACATATATTAAACAAAACTTTACATAACCTAAAACACTCTTCTGTGTGTAAAATAGCTCGCTTCAATTTCGCCATAAGCTATCGAACGTGTCTCTAAATACATTTCCGTGCATACAAAATTTTTCACAGTGAATTTTTGCATCGGCAATTTTAGGAACGTGCCTCGTGATAAATCTATCCCCTGCCGAATTAAGGTGGGGTTCCATAGGGGGTTTAGATTGGTTAGGTTTTATGTTTGTTTTTCAATGGGGAACATTGGAAGCCAACTGTGCGGTTTTTGAATTTGAATACGATAGGTAGTTTGAAAGGGTACTAATTTTTAATATACTCGTGGGGCTAAACCCCTTTTTAATATTCCTGACTAATACTAGCGTTATAAGACAAAAGAGAGAATTTTGGTGGCGTCATCTATAAAATAAGTATTAGATTTGTGCAGCGCCTCTACCGGGCATAAATTACACTAAGAAATATACTTGTTGATGACATTAAGATTACATTCTGCCAACTGTCAGGCAAATAATTGTCAAAGACTATGTATTAGTCCAGATAACCTCAAAGTAGTCGGAAATTGTTTCGTTATTTTTTTATACCGAACAATGGTTATGTTTTTTCTTTGTCTAAATTTTCCTGGATAGAGATATTGTTCGATTCTCAAGAAAAAACGTTAAATAAGACACTAACCATGACATTTAAGAAAATTCCAACAATGTAAGAGTGTATTTTTAACCTTTTGCTACTAAACGTTTTGAGGATATCAGGAAGAGCATGTGATCTTAACCGACCAGTAATCTCACGGTTCGTTAAGTTCTGCGGCTCGGAGTACCTAATTGGCTAGTTGAAATGTTGCCATATTGTGCGATAGTCATGGGTTTAACAGTTAATGATCTGCAGTTCAGATCACGGATGAGTGATTAGTAAACAGGCTGGTAGATCAACTCAATTTGTATCTGCGTAGAGGTATAGGGGCAGTCGCAGTTAATAGTAACAATTAGTAGAGTGGAAAATACAACTAAGGGTGCAGTTTCATTGGTTCGTTAGCCCTTGTATGCGTGGTGCGTGAGATTTCCTGTCCACGCATTATAGTTCGTAGGCTTACTAGTTACCATTTTGAGCGATCTACCATAACAGGGGTGCAGTTCAATGGTTCAAAACGTAAGTGTAGTGTTTTTTATTAAAGAAAGAATTATTTAAAAATATGCTGTAGTGGCTGACATCTTACGCCACAAAGAAGTGTATGTTTACGCTTTATTATAATAGTATAGAGTATAGATTAATTAAAAAGGAAAGTGTTAATATTGCATTATTGTTGCTTTACTTTTTTAGATATCTTCGTTTTAATTCATCCATTTCTGTCAACAAAGAGAATCAATATTTTAGGTTATGTAAGATATTAAGTAAATATTGATTTTAACATCAAATCTTTGAATACGGTTGTCATAAACAGTAAGCTACATATTTGCCCCTATCTATGTAGTGTTTGTACGCCATTTGTAAACAGAGTTCCGGTAATGTTTGCTCAGTGTAAGGAAGGGGCTTGTTGATGTACCGTACTCGTATGTGAATTTTAGAAGTGTATACTGTCAAAACCACAAGTGTATTTGACTGTATTATACAAGTGTCAATTTAAATAACCTCGACGTTCTTTAGTTCAACAACTGAATCATCATCATCACCAGCTCACTATACGTCCCCACCGAGGGGCTCGAAGTCACTCTTAGTTAGGGTGACTATGCCATAGTTAACCACGCTTCACTGCGAGTTGGTTGTCACACATATCTTTGAAATTCTTCGCCGATATATGCAGCATCACAATATTTTCCTTAACCATAAAAACGTCGGGTAAATTATGTATGTAATTTGTAAATCACATTGGTACGGCGGGATTCGAACCCAAGAAGACCTGTATTACAATTCAAGTGCTTAAACCCCTGAGCCAGTGACGCGTCAAATTTTCAACTGAGTAACGTAATGTATTAACGTCAGATGGATTTTAATTAACCATAACGTATGCGCAACAATCTTCAACAGCATTTAAAAGCGCGGGTGGCGTAGAGTAGGGATGGGAAACACCCCGTGTTGGATGTTCGCATGGCAACTGCTGTGGAGGTTGTACCCGGCTAGTTGCAGCGTGTGCAGCCCGCCTTGCAGGGTTTGAGGTGGGGCGGAATGCACCCCACGCGGGGGTTTACACTAGAGTAGCACATTAATCCAGAGCAGTAGTACAAAACAGTATTGTCACAACGTCGTGATGAAACAGCAATAATACTGCACTGTCTGCTGCTCTGCCTAAATGTACTGTCCTCGTGTAAAGAGCGTCAGGGCGGGCGGCGCCTGGCAACAGCAAGGTGACACGAACCCGCCGCCCGGTGTATACACTTTCTAAAAGTAACTACGATTGTATATCACATAACTATTATATAAAGATACAGAATAACAAACGTATTTGAGATAAATGTAACTAAATTGCAATAGTTAAACGCCTGATATAAAAATGCTATTATCTCTTTGTCTGATTGCATTTATGCCTATGTACATTTTATATAGCAACGCACCACGGGTCCAGAAAATTGTTTCGCTTTACAAATCGTAACCAGAATGGTAAACAATATTGTATTTTAATTTTACCATATATTGTATTTTCATAGTGGTAGTGCCCGCTTTAACATCTTAGCACGAATGGGCGGGCACGCCCGGTGTAATACAACGACCACACAGAAGACAGGCGTGAAATGGAAGCAATTCCGTGTTTCGTCTGATGAGTGTGATGCCGGAGGCCTAATTTTAGTCCCTTTCTCTTTACCACCCTTTTCTTATAAGGAGAGGTTGGGAAGGGGAAGTGATTTGACGGTGGAGGAGATGCATAGGAAGGGGAAATATCCTCTTTATGTGCGTCTCCTCCTTCGTCGTATAAGAGTAGGCAACGCATCTGCAACTGCGGATGTCTATGGGCAGCGGTCGCTTCGCCATTTTGGCGGATTCTTGTGGCCGCTTGCTCGTTTGTAACCTTATGTTATAAAAAAAATACCAGTCTAAAAACGAAATCTTTGGTAGATAAGTTAAATAAATTACAAAACGAATGTACATGAAATGTTTATTGCATCGTGTCTCTGATATGACCGTGCGATGCTCCGCTTAAGTGCAAATTAAACAACAATTAATTATCTGCTACAGAGGCATCTTTTATCCGATATTTAAGAGCATCCAACCCGGCAGCTTGCTAGGGATGCGACACAATGTATCGATAGATACTTATCGATACTTTGGAACTTATCGATACGATTACTAAGAATGAGTAAAACTGCTTAAAGCTCTGAAGTTATTGTTCTTGACACTTTTATATTCTCAACCTATTCATCTCTTAATATTAGGAATTTTGCCATTTAGTCTTTTTGTCGGGACAGTATAGTAAAAATCAATTAACTAAACTAAATTACCTACATCGCAAACAAAATAAATGTTTTCGATTAAAGGTACAACACTATCGTCGCACGTCTGTCTGAATTAATTTCCTTATCGAGTGCAACGAGCTTTAAAAAAGCTCTCTTAATTTACGATAAATAAGATTCTTAAAATAACAATGGCACACCAAGGACCTATCACGATTATTCGTGAGAACGTATTCGTAACATCGACAGTATAATATTTGTTGGTAGTAGACGGGTGGCAAGAGGACTGCACTTTATTACAAATTTTGTCAACGACGTTACGAAAATACTCCCAATAATAATCGTGGTAAGCCCTTTGTTCTTCTTAGACGACATGTAGAGACGTCCTCTAAATATGAAAATACGTATGTAACAGAACTAAACACATATTGTACGAAGTAATAAATATGTCGAATGATGACGCTGTATGAGAGCGGGCGGCGCATTTGACTAAACTATGTCCCAACTGTTAAGCGATTGTCGATTGTTTTGCAGCCAATTCAACTGTTTAGTTGCACGACTAAAAATCGAGTAGTGCTCTTAAGAATCAAAGCAAGATTAAACAGTGCAATAGTTTTGTTTCAGGTGTGCGCACGCTCTGAGTATTAACATAGCACTGGTGCGTCATAATTCTCGTGATTTCGTAGAAGAAATTGTAAAAATAATCCAATCCTGTGTTAACAAAAATTAAAAACGTGCCCCTCGTGTCAATTCCCGTGAACGATTGCAAAAGACCGTACAAATATATTTAAATACCGTTTATTTTACGCAACCAGAATGTTCGCAAATGTAAAGACATTTATTCCAGTTTAATTTCAGATGAAGTTTTGTAAGTGCTCTTAATTGGACGCTTTGATTTTTTTCGCAACGTTCCGTTTTGCGCAATCTAAATCATTCTTGGAATTTAAAAGGATCCCAAATTAGAATAAAATTTTATTGTCCCACTATAACTAAGAGAACCACACTGTAAATTGTCTGATAAAAATCGAACGTGTAAAATATGTGATGGAAATATCGGATTTTGTTCCCTTATCAGTGACGTCATTTTTAAGCTATCTGAACCTCTATCAGTCAGGCCTAAATATAATGTTGTGTACATGCACCGTGCCTGAAATGGAAAGGTCGGATCTTATGCCTTTTTTGACATTGACAGAGGGCACCTGTTAGTTTTTCGAGTTTCGAGTAAGCAAAAAATTGCCAGTGACAAAACTAAATTCATCTTATGATCTGAGGGCCCGTAGCAATTGTATAGTACAGTACATTTTCAGTCTGTAATATTAAGAAAGTTCACGTTTACTTTAGTTGCTAACAACAAAGTATTTCAATATAAGTGGTGTAGACAGACAGACCGCAGTCTCTAATCAAAAATCCAACAACTAAATTTAAATTCGAGGAACCGAGAAGTCGGCTTACAAATGCAGAACTGACTGTATTTCCTAACCTCATTTCTACAGCAAGATTTTGTGTGCGGTATAGAACGAGACGTCCAAACTCTGTGCTGGAAGTTTTTAATACGGCGGGGTGTAGGGGTGTATCTGCGGGGTGTAGGGGCGGGGCGAGTGGTTATTTATGACGTTGTTTTAGATTCATTTTCAGAGAAGGAAGAGATTGTTTTGTTCCTGTTGGAACGGTGCTACGTTCAGTTTGGGATTGTGTGAAGTTTTTGTAGAACTTCGGGTTTATATTTAAATGTGCAATACGAAAATTACTTGTTAGAAATTTAAATCAAACTCTATGGCTTCATCTTTCTGCTTTTTCTTTATTTTACCTTATTTGTCTATTCTTAAAACAGCTAAATTGGAAAAAAAAACCATTTTAATTTCCACCGCTAAAATTGTATCTATAATACAGATAATCTACAAAATTAGTAGGTATGTTCTATTCAAGTAAGTGGCGTAACCCAAGTCGAGTGGCGACGAACTAAACGCATCACCGGCTGCGCATTTATCAGAGCCCAGTTATTAAATTTGCTTGTGATTAATGCGACAGTACTAAATCAAGATGCAGCCTCCAACGTACACGAACACTTCTCTACTTTCGTAATTTTCATTACAAATGCTTCTTAAAATAACGTGTTACTATTTTAAGACAACTTATTTAATTAATACTGTCGCTTTAAACTCAGAGCAACACTTCTCGTCAAGACTCAAGTTGCGCGCCAATCTATCCAAACTTCTAATGACATTGACAGCTGTCAGCTAGGGACGTGACGTTTATGCCGATAATCTAGAGTAGCGCCAATTCTATAGCACTGTACTAATGTTCCTAACACTATATAAAAAGCAGAAGTAAGTAGCCTATCCGTTCTTCTATTTTTCTTTGTGACTGATATCTCACTGTTTGCCTTGAAGAGGCATTTGCAGATTCACCGGACTTGTGGGCGAGCGCAGATGCTTAGCCTAAACCTCTTTTATGAGTAACTAGGCTCGAGGGCTCCCTCAGGAGCCTCGGGTTGAGCCGTTACTTCGTTATTATTACCGGATCGGTACGTTCTCCTAGACATCTATGCAAAATTTCATTGACCGTTCAGCCGTTTAATCTACAAACTTTAACATCTATCCAACTAAACTTTCGCATTTATAATATTACTAAGAGTAAGATTGAAAGAAGGTAATTATTATTTAATCTGCATGGATTTATAATTTTGAATATTGAATATGGAATATACATTTAGTATATCGTAAGAGGGTTGGAGATTATTACGTTTGGATGAACGATATGATTCGTGCTCGCGCCCCCTGGACCCGTCGCCCTGTACCCCCGCGGGGGTCGCTACGCCGCCTCCAAATTACATCCAGTAATCGAACCTGCAACCCCTCTCACTATCAGTACGTCACATACACAAATGTTGATTGCTTTTTATCTATACTTAATATTTAAAAGGGGAAAGATTTGAATTTTTGTATTGAAGGAGAGAACTCAAAAATTACTTAGCCGATTTCAAAAATTCGTTGACCTATAAGTATTACTAGCTGTTACTTGCGCCTTCGCCCGCGTGAATTTAAAAATAACATGAAAACATAACCTATGTTACTCACTGATAACGTAGCTTTTTAATGGTGAGAGCATATTTGAAATCGGTCAATATTTGAGTCAATTGAATACATTTAAAAATACAAATCTTTCCTCTTTATTAGTATAGACTACTAGATTTTTTAATCCCGCATGTATAGTCGCTTGCAAAAGCTAGTTTAACAATAAATAAGACCATAGAACTTGTATTGATCTAAATTTCGTGGTCTACCGGGATCCCGGGACGCGATATCTCGCTTGGTAACCAACTTTGTGACGGGAAACGTGTTTGATTCCTTTTGTTCTACAGCTCGTTGCTGAACGTTTTGTTTTTTATTTAATTGGACATATCTGCCAGTACGAGAATGGCTAAATGTTTTACCATTTGTACCGATAGATGGCGTTATTCGCAAAGATTAGACGAGCAATTATCTGATTTAAAAATGGGGTCCCATTTTTAAATCTGATAATTGCTCGTCTCTGATAAACCTGCAAGCACAACCTTTCGGATATCGGATAAAAAAAGAATTATCAAAATCGGTTCACTAGCGGCGGGGTTACCCCGTAACACACATATAAAACATACAGACAAATCGAGTACTTCCTTCTTTTGGGAAGTCGGTCAAAAATTACTTTCAAGAAATATTTCTATAGGAAAGGAATTTAAATGACGTGAAATTTTGAGTCTTTAGGTTATGTTCGTTTTTTGAATTTCGCTCCCATTATAAGCTAAAAAGGGATTGGCTTCAACGGCAGCAAAGGACACTAAAGGCGACAAAGGGTCTCCTGTGGAGTCTAAGTCATCCCGTAGGAGCGGAAGTGTCTGACGCATGTCTGCAATCGCGCTAATTACGGCTCTGCAGTTGCTTTGTATGCAAGCCTTTGAATTCAATGGAAATAATTGCGTAGAAAAGTAGCTCTTATTACAATGGTATAAGGTTCTATTTGCTGTTAACTTTGCACTTTTGTAAGAGCCAAAAAATTGTAGACGACCCAATGAGCACAGCGGTTAGAATGGAAGTTTAGAAGGTTTATTTCATTTCTCAGTTAATTAGAAATGAATCGTGGATTTAAGACTAGTATTAATTCCTTTTATGTCTGCTTAATCACGTAATAAATAATAATACTTCTGTTTTTTAATCTATGTTAGTTAAAAATGAACTAATGGGTTTTTTACATATCGTACGTCAAATGTTTCCAATTTGCATATAGCTTTATAACAATGTATTAGTTATTGGAGGGTCTCATCCGTTTTCATATTACATTTTTCACCGAAGCCAGTTGAAAGAAATTGAAAATATTATTAGATCACCGCTCACCTACGCGCGGAACACATTTTGATTGACTATTACATCCCTGAGGGAATTGCTTTGATCCAAACAAAATTATACGTTAGTACCGTACCAATAGAGTCTATATTACAATAATTTTAAGACAGTGTCATAAATCAATTGAAAATCAACTTTAATACTTAAGATATAAGGTTTAATTTAATTAACACGTAGAACCTTTATCTTTAACAGATTTAGGTAGGGCTGCCTGCACCCTACAATGCAATTGTGTTTGCAAATATTAGAAGGTTCAAATTTTTATCCTCTGTTGCCAATTATTCTAGCTTTAAAAAATTATTAAATTACTAGCTATCGCCCGCGACTCCATCCGCGTGGAGTTCAAAAAAACAAAAGTTAGTAGCCTATGTGTTCTTCCGGACTATCCTCTACGTGTATGCCAAGTTTTATTGGGATCCGTTCAGCCATTTAGGCTACAAACTCTAACAAACATCCATCCATCTAAACTTTCGCATTTATAATATTAGTAAGATGTACAGTGATGTAAAGTCGAAGGCTATATTGACATAGAAAACCATATTTACGTCTATGAAATCGAAAATTTAACCAAAAGGAATTTAATGCAGTATTTCTTATTGGGCTAAACCTCTTGGGTTCCGCAGCACCTTTACCCGCGTGTAAATGGGGGTACACGAAACTTTTAACTAGTTACAACAAGGCTTGTACAAGTTGGATCGTATATGAACTAACAAAATTTAATTCATGTAAAAATCAACATTTTTTTATAAGTCTTTTTTATTTATTTGGATAAAGAAATTTATCTAAGTTTTCTCCCAAAACACCAATTTAAGGTCCATTGTAACGCGTAAAACTTTTGAAAGGGCTCCACGAGTGTAATAAAACAGTGCAAAGTTTGGGAACCCTTGATATAAGGTAAATATTGTAAAATAATTTGCTATAGCGTCTTCTCTTAAAATAAATCTAAAATTAACTAAATGAGACATGCGTAGGCCCGTCCTTTTTTATTTATTAGTAAAGGTTATAACAATACTTAAAGGTTAAAATCTATTTAAGGTTATGTTTATAAATGTAATGTATATTTTTGGCTAACAAGAAACATATTTCCACTTGTAGATTAGACCCCTTTTTAAAACCCACAAATAATTATCTATACTATTATAATAAAGCGTAAACACACACTTTTTTGTTGCCTAAGATGTCAGCAATTACAGCATATTTTTGAATAATCCTTTTTTAAATAAAAAGCCCTACACTTACGTCACGCTTTAGGCAATATATTTTCACGCCATTAAACTTAGTGGGTAAATATTTTTGGATAAAAACCTTAATGTGGGAAAGAGACCATAAGTTGCTGCCAACATCAAGGAAAAGATTACTAAGGTTTGTCATGTCATGTCATTTTGACATATGCTATCAATTTATTAATAAAATTTTCATAATTACATGCGGATGAAGCCGCGCGGGAACAACTAGTATTTAATAACCCCTAAATAAAAATGCCAACAATATTCTTATATACGTTCTTTAATTATTTTTCTTTTACAATTTAATAGCAAAAAGACAACTCGGATGCACATAAAAATATGCATTTAATTATTCATAATGACAAAAGTAATCCTTCTAGGGCAGACTATTAACATTTCAACAATTATTAACATAAATATTCACTGTAATTAAGGTTTTTTAGTACACTAAAAAGGCAATATTGTTAATAATACTGCTTTAGCTGTATTTATAAACTTTTACTGTTTGTCCTTCAAAATGATTAAAAATATAGCGAACTATCAGTAAAATTTTAGTGTATTTGTAGTACCGATAGATGGCGTTATACGTTACTTTTTTAAATTAATTTTTATACAGATGAAAAGTATAAAATTAAATGAGACAAGTGATAGAAAATAATTGATTAAATACAATTTATATTTAATTAAAACATTTGTATTATCGTAAAATTAATTACAATTTGTACTTTTATATTCCAGCCACGGGAATAGCCAGCCAAATTTAGCTTGTTAGATTTTAATGACATTTAAGCAAAAACTATAATTATGCACTCTTAACACAGTTTACAATAAAAATTCGTTCAGAAATTCGTTTCGTTTTTTTTAATTCTCGCTTTTACACAATTCATTTCGGTCCTCAAGACAATCATGGTTCCTATCAGCGAGATCAGGGATATAGGCCGTTTAAGTTTACGACCTACCAAATCCTACCAGAGAAAGCGCTCGCCCATCAGATGCACGTAAAAGTTTACGACAGAGGGCGCTGCACACCCTGGGGATGGACAGATTGCTGACGTTACACGCAAACACTCTGATAAAAAACGCAATAATAATGAAAACCAAATAATTCAGTTTTTATTAAACTATTTAAATTAAGAAAATTATTTCTCTATCAATCTATACTATTATAATAAAACGTAAACACACACTTCTTTGTTGCCTAAGATGTCAGTAATTCCAGCATATTTTTGAATAATCCCTTTTTTAATAAAAAACCACACACTTACGTCACGCTTTAGGCTATATATTTTCACGCCAATAAACTTAATGTGTAAATATTTTGAATAAAAACCCTAATGTGGGAAAGAGACCATAAATTGCTGCCAACATCAAGAAAGAAAGATTGCAAAGGTTTTTCATGTTATGTCATTTTGACATTTGCTATTGATAATTTGACAAATGTAAACAATATAATAAAATTTTCATAATTACATGCGGATGAAGCCGCACGGGATAGCTAGTCTATGCTAAAATCATAAAGAGGAAAGATTTGTAATTTTGTATGATTCAAATAACTCAGAATCTACTAGGCCGATTATAAAATTCTTTCGCCATTAGAAAGGTAATTTATCTGTGCGTAATATAGACTATTTTTTTTATTATTTATTTAATTTGACGCGGGCAACGGACAAATTTGACGAACAACAGCTAGTACCACATATTTTTTTTTAAGATTTGTTTTTGTTTGGATAGCATGATGATTTCTGTTTAGCATCTATTTTGTAATTGTGTGAAAACGCGTAACGCAATATCCGCACCACTATAGTTATGAGCTGTTAACATAAATTGGAAACGAACCGATTCCATTGCTATAATTTCGTCGCGTACGCCACTGGCAAATTGTGAATACAGACCGTTTAGAAATTAAACTATCGCACAACGTATATGAAGGTGCACAACACGATTTTAATTCTGCAGCCAAACAGTTGAATTGGCTCCAAAACAATCGACAATCGCACAACGGTAAAGGTAATTAAAGGCCTAAAACGAATTCATTCACAAACTGACTAGTATTTCGATTGTATTTATAAAAGATGAGACATTCTGTCATGTAACTGACAAGTCGCGGGTCGCAAGCAGTGATGACAATGGAATTGCTAAAGTAACTTATTTTGCCTAGTCAAATTACTATACAACGGCATTAACAATTTGCCGGTGACATCGCATAACCATAACGTGTCTGAGTGTAATGGAGACGTTAAACGAATTGGTGTGGAACAGCGCGGACAAATCTATGGGTGCGGCTGGTTTAATGTCATTTTAAATGCCCTCGTCCTATTTAGGGTACAAGTTAGAAATAGCTTTTGTCAAAATCGTAAATAAAACAACAAAACGAACAATAATCATTGACTCATTCACTTTCTTTCTTCGTTCATTCGTTCAAAATACTCGAAAAAATAAGCATACCTACATTTCAATTACATCTGCATATGAATTTATTTTTATTTAGCAAAAGGAAAGAGAAATTATTATAATGCAATCATAATTTACATTAAAGCTGATGGTTGTGGCAAATGCAAAGTAAATAAAGTACTAAAAGTCACGATAGGAGAGTTCCCCTAGCCAATAAATTTAGCCAAAACTGCCGCTGAGCTCTATAAAAAATATATAAAAGTATGACGTGACGACGACAACATAATTCTATCAGTTTGTGGTGCACCTGTGTTTAACTTTGAGGTTATATTTTAGAACTGGCGCACCTATCTGCGTGTTCCTCTTTGTCACATTTACAAGCGTTTTTAATTACTTTCTAATTATAAAAGACTGTTTTGTTTTAGTTTTCAGTATAAATTCAGAGAAAAATTAAAGCAAACAATTTCTGTATTCGGAAATGCTTTTATTTTGAGCGAAACTCGAGGCCATTTTGGGTTTAATGGCGGAGCGATAATGGCGCCTTTTTCGCGCGTTCTCGAAACAATAACGCGAGGCGCGGCGGGCGGCCGCGTCGTGCGACATTTTCATTTTAATTTTTCCTCAACGCTTCGCGGGTTCAATTTGAATATCCCGGGATTGTGCCGAAATTGCTACAGTTAGAGCTTAGCCACGTCTAAATATTCGTAAAAATGCAAATAACATCCTCTCGCTTCGTCCTTCT
This sequence comes from Papilio polytes, assembly GCF_000836215.1. Lineage (NCBI taxonomy): Eukaryota > Metazoa > Arthropoda > Insecta > Lepidoptera > Papilionidae > Papilio > Papilio polytes. The sequence goes on from NW_013526027.1 coordinate 2,599,788, forward strand.
ATTAATCTCTTTGATTAAGTCTGCGAAGGTCTCCGACAGAGGGCGCTGTCAGGGGGTAGGCGGCGATTACGTTTGTTGTTTAACGGTTCTTTTGCGTCTAATTGTTGCGATTATCTCGATCGTTTGAGACTCAAACTGAATATTTAATGAACCCGCAGAGCATCATTAGGCGTCCATTATGGAAATCGTTTGTTCTATCGTTCAGCGATTTTTATTAACCATTTATTTCGTAATTACGCATTTTCATTTAAGTTTACTGTAATTAAATATTTCTCATTGTTATTTTATTATTTTATTATTTTATAATAGTGTGTACTAATCAGTTAAAGTCTAGACTTATATTTTTTGTATACAAATAGTGTTGTGCTAAGTACATCGATAGTATCTACGGGCCGGACTCGCGAGATGAACGATGGTCGCCTCGATTTCCGGCGGCGGGTCAATTTCCTGTAGCATCCATCATGCAACCTCCTCTTACCCTCTCGCATTACCTCCCTTCCGTATCTTATGTATTGATATTATATACACTGTAGAGGTCGCATCTGTTAATAGGATGCTTAAGAATAGAGTGAATTCAGATACGATGGATAGAGATGAAAAAGTAATACAAACTGTGCCGCCCTCGCCCCTTAATCTTTGAAAAATTCACTCTATGATAATTTCCTAATATTATTCCAACATCAAAAATAGATTCCGAATTCGTTTAGTCGATAATTTGTTAATGTTTATTTTGTATACGTTTTGATTGTTATCGAGGGCAGTAATGACACATGATGGGGATAACGAGCCGATTTGTGACCGTCGGAAAGTTTGGGCTCGCGTGACTGTGATGTTGACTAGGTATATCAAATATTTACAGACTGCTTGGTAACTTGCTTGATTAATCACCGATTGCTACACGAAATCAGAAAAAGAAGTGTACACTCGGGGCTTATACTATTTTTTTTATAATATAAGGTGGCAAACGAGCAAGCGGCCACCTGAATCCGCCGAAATGAAAAGCAACCGCCGCTAATAAACACCCGCAATTGCAGATGCGTTACCTTAATTGACGGAGGAGGAGACGCACATAAAAAGGACATTTCCCCTTTCTATGCGTCTCCTCCACTCAAATCCACTTTTCCTTCTCATCCTTTCCTCGTATGAAAAGGGTGGAAAGGGAAAGGGATTAAATTAATCCTCCGTTACCACACTCATCAGACGAAACGCGGAATTGCTTCTACTTCACGCCTGTTTTCTGTGTGGTCGTGGTATGACACCGGGCGAGCCGGCCCATTCTTAGATGATAAAGCCGGTTCTACCACTGTAAAATAAGACAAACTCCGCTAATAAATAATCAATTATGTAGTAATGATTTGCGTAAATTAATAAATTACGCTAAACATTGTTTAATTGAATACGAGAAAGTTTAATCTCGCAGACATATATGGTCATAAACACGAGCTACCCTTACGCCCCCTTTAACCCCCTTCTAGTCTCCCCCAAACTATAATGTTAGGTCTGAGTTTGTTTTTATTCGTTGTTACTTTTGTTTAAGTTCTAATGAAATTAGTTTGATTGCGAAGTTTTGCTGCAAGAAAGTTTCTAGTTAACATTAATGTAAGTTTCGAATCGAAATGAACATTTATTTTTTAAACTTTAGAATACTCTTTGCTTTCTTTAATTAGTTTTCGCAAAGATTTTTTGTGTAATTATAAATTGGATTTGTTTTTATTTAGTTTATTTTGAAAATCAAATGCTTTTTGTAGAAATACAAAATCAACATCGATATCATATTTATTTTAAGATTTAGTGAACGATTTTTAATAATCGTTGTTTTCTAACTAGTTTTTACACGCGACTCCGTCCTTAAAAACCTCAACTAAGTCGCCTATGTTCTTCCAGACTATGTTTTTTAATTATGACAAATTTTATCGATCTCCTAACAAACCATCCATTCATCTAAACATTCGTGAATAACACGAGCTGTCGCCTGCAAACTTTGTTAGCGCTTTGGACCAACCGTTCCGCCATTTTGACCGCGCGGAATTAAAAAAAGTAGCCTATAATATGCCTATTCATGTCATCTACCCTCCAGTGAAAGTCCTGTCGAAATTGGCCGTTTCGGAGATTACCCGGAACAAACGCGGCTAGCGGACAGACACACAGACAAAAAGCTTTAATGTGATTTTCATTATCGCAACGCAAATACGTCATTTCCCCTAAGTCTGGAATTTATCTTTTGATTTACAAACAAACACTTCTATTTTTGACCGACTTCTCAAAAGTCGGTGTCAGTCAATGTAGATTCATTACTTAAACGTTACTTTCAATTGTCAATTGTTATGGTAAAAATTTAGAAAGCCTTACGTATAAATATCACTGCATACTTCGGCTGACACCGACATCAAAGTAATAATAATTGTACAATATAGACATAATAGCTACTATAAGGAAGGTTTACTATTTTCAAGGAATTATTTCGTTACTTTTTAGTGTACTGTTTTTTTGAGAATATTTAGTTTTTAGTGTTTTTTATTAAGAAGTTTTTAAATTATCTAAAGTCATTGATGTAAATAATTCTTACTTTGATAAATCGAATTAACAGGAACACTCCAAATGGAGGAATGAATTAATTTCCCTGTCGACGTTCATTGCCTCTATATCACTCTCCCGTTCAATTAAATGCCGAAACTTACTGATTAAATATTTTGTAGAGGGCGCCACTGTATCGCTACAATATAATTCTCGCTTTCGATAAATTTCGTAGGCATCGATTTATCGAAAAGTATTTCTCGATTATAAATCTATTCAATAGATATTCCTACAATAGAATTAAACTTCAAGATTATTATTGCTACACCAACATATTTAAAATAATTATTCACTAAATCTTGTCACGAAACAATTAAAAAGCAACAGACATGGGTTCGGAAACGCCTCATATCTTATTTTCGCGTTGCCCTATAATATTCTCAATTTTATTTTATTACATTCATATTGTTATCTCATATTTTTCAACACAAATTAGAAAGACAGTAAACCCACAGCAACGTTTCAAATATTAGCTTCCGTAGCCAGTAAGTCGGTTGATTTTACGGTCAGCGTAATGTCCGCCAATCATACGGAACGAGCATGCCGCTCGTTACACCGGAACAGTTTAATATTTTCCCTGTAGTCAAGAAAACATTTATTGTACAACTACAATAAACGTTTGTCTTATTTCACAGTTTTCTATGTTGTAATTATCTATTAAGTAATTTACATCGTTATTCAACTAAAAATAAATAAATATTGTTCACGTTTTGAGAAAACGACCTTCGCACACCTATCAAGATCACGGCTAGGCGCCTGTCACTTTGAGTATTATTTAGATCGTGAAAATTGCTATTTATAATTTATGCGCACGGCGTTAACCGTTTTTTATTATGTTTGGCGTCTTCCTCAACTGTTGTGTGTGAGTTCCAATTAAAATACTATTAAAAAACTTATATTAAAATATATTGACTATTTTATAAATGACATAGTCATGTTTTTACACATATCCTTAAGTAATGTAAATAAAGGGCATTTATTTAAAAACGTAGACACAATGTTTCAAATAAAACCTTGAACAAACCCCCTTTTAAACTGAACTAGGGGTCGACATATTTGACAAAATATAGCAATTAAAACATTATGATACCTAGCCTTACAAAATGCGATTTCGACAAAATAAATTTATGTTCCTATACCAAAAGTGTGGTACATATTTATGGTGAAATAACCCCCAATCGTCAAAGTCTTAAACATGATTTAGTAAACAGTGTTTAAACAGTTTCTTACTATACTTTTAAGTTAACAACAAGACATAATTTGCGTGCTTCTGGCTAACAATTTACGCGCATGTCTGTCACATGTGACAGTTTTGTGCGTGAAAGAATTTTTTAGCCGTTTCAAGAATAGCTTGCCATGTATTTTCATTAGCAATTCGTCTTTTCTACGCAGTACAAATGTAACGTGAAATAGTTTTTTCAACAGTAATTTATGTCTTTAAAAATATATCTTGAAGCTTTAATAAATTGTGTCTATTAATCTTTTTAATACTGAATTTTGGGAAAATTTCGTCTATCGTAATAATGTAAACTGTCGTAGACGTAATGTGTATACGCATTCCAGTGACATGACATGATGCGTGCTATTTTACTGGTATAAGTGTTATCGTCCTTGAGTCAGTAAATGCAACTGAAGCAGATTTCATGCACAAATATTTGACACTAGCTGTTCGCATGCGGCTTCATCCGCATAAAATTATACATTATACATAAATTATTATACATACAATTGTACGGTAAGTCTTATCAAAAACGTAAGTATTTTCGATCATAGAATATTAGAAAATCCCTTACAATCTTACTTCAAAGTTTCATCCGAGCACAAAGGGTTGGCACCCCGACACGCGCGGACATCCTCGCAATATCGTGGATTACGACGTTCGAGGCCTAATCGTAGATTACTTTTAGAATCTTCCCCTCGCACCAACTGAAAACATTCTTTACGCTCCTATTTCTGTTTTATTCTATCAATCACGTATATCTGACTATACAGGGTAGTATAGACAATAATGGACGCGATCTATATTTTCTATTAAAAAAAGTTTAGTTTTGAAAATTGAAACTTTTTAGTTTAGCTATTAAAAAATCTATCGGAATAAAGTACCAAGGGTGTATTTATTAATTTCTTAAGAGACTGACCTTATTGAAATATAGAAATATACAGATTGAACGATTTTTTTATATTTATAAGCTTAGAGTCGAGTATTAAAACTACTTTTTACGAGTAATCTGTACGAATATTACAAACAGAAAAGATTTGCATTTTTGTATGTATTGAACTCAAAAACTTCTCGGTCGATTTTAAAAATTCTTTCACCGTTAGAAAGATAATTTATCTGTAAATAATATAGGCTATTTTTTTATTATTTTTTTAATTTCACACGGGCGAAGTTGCGAGCAATAGTTAATGAAATATACAGTTTTCTTAAGTACATGTTACATCAAAAACTCTGTTTAAAGTAGCTACTTAAAGTACCCTTATCGGATGTACAAACTGATCGATATACTGATTTGATAGTCGAGCCCCGGAGCCCCAGAGCCCCGGAGCCCTGCCGTATTTGTTGAGCTCCTTGTCGGTTATTTAGAGAGATACCTTATTAACGTGCGAGGGTGCGTCTGTTTGTTGTACGGTTCAGAATGTTATGAGGTTCGTGGTTACTTGATGTTCTAATATTAACTCTTGTGAAAATAATAAAGTTGCATTTAACATAGTTAGCAAAAGATTAGATGGATGTATGTTTTTTTACGACGTTTTTCGTACGGCTTAGAACATAGTCTCAAAGAATACATAGGGTACTTACTAGGTTAAATTCTACGCGGACGAAGTCGTGGACGAGTATCCAAGGAGAGGGTACCTCCGAGTTCTTTACTAAATTACTTTATTTCTTAGTAATTAATAGAACCATTTTAATGAGCATTTGTCAGAAATCTACGCTAGAAGTGGTTTGTGCTGTTAAAAATTAAATCATATTTTACTGAAACTTTTTGCTTTTTTAAATTCTTTAGACTTTTAACTTTGGCATAGCAACGAATGCCGGGTTCAGCTACTTTTACAGCTCTTCGGTTCCTGAACTTTGGCCAAGCATTGACCACCTGTCCGGAAACTGCTTACACACTTGGCTACACAACAAATATGTCACACTCCGTACATTGACGCAAAACTATCAGACTTTGAACATAAGTACAATCGCGAAAATCTACGGTGTTAAACTTACAGAAATATTGTCTTATTTCTATCATCGAGACCAACTTCGCTAATTCTACAAACTGATTAGATAGCAGTGAATGTAAACGAAGGGATAATAATAAAAAAATAACCATGTATCACTAAATGACTTTTTTTGGTACAGGCACATTTAAAAGCTGTGTCTTGTTGGTTTTTATTCCTCAGCGTCACAAAACGTTAAAACTATTGTAACTTTTAAAGTGGAACATCATCTGATTCCCCGACTGTACCTCGAATCAAAAATTTTGACAGTACTAGCTGCCCGCGACTACGCCCGCGTAAAATTATAATAAAAACAAAAGTGAGTAGCATACATGTTCTTCCCTACTATACTCTACATCTACACCAAATTTCATCGAAATTCATTCAGCCGTTTAGGCTATAAACTCTAACAAACATCCATCTAAACTTTCACATTTATAATGTTAGTATGATGACTGTCCTTGGCTCTGGTATTGAACTCGCCTACTATGAGTTACTCCCAAAAAATCTGTACAAAATATTGACATCTCTTTCATTGTCTTTAATTAAACAGAGACATCTTACGGTGAAAAACATCGTTATGCCTGCACATGTAGGTGAAGAAATTCAAAGACATTGTGAAGTCAACCTGAAGTGTCACAGCTGGTGTATAACCTAGGCAACAGTAGACTAGAACAGTAGTAACTTTTTTATAATATAACGTGGCAAACGAGCATGCGGCCATCTGAATCCACCGAAATGGAAAGCGACCGCTGCCTATAAACATCCGCAATTGCAGATGCGTTTACCTTAATTGACGGAGGAGACGCACATAAAGAGGACATTTCTCCTTCCTATGCATCTCCACCGTCAAGTCCACTTTTCCTTCCCATCCTTTCCTCTTAAGTAAAGGGTGGAAAGGGAAAGGGACTAAAATTAGGCCTCCGGCATCACACTCATCAGGTGAAACGCGGAATTGCAACCACTTTAGGCCTGTTTTCTGTGTGGTCGTGGTATTACACCGGGCAAACCGGCCCATACGTGCGAAGATGTTAAAGCGGGCTCTACTACTGTTAACTGACTTTTCTTCCCTCAATAAGGATATATGATGATGACGCTTCAAACGAATCACTTTTAATATGAAAACACACCATCTATGAAATTGCATCATGTTTTATTTATGGTTTCACATCGTGCTAGCACAAGTTAATCAAAAAAGGACTTTAAAGTATGTTAAATAAAGTGCACTGTAGCATGATAATGTATTGATATGTTTGACAGCCAGCACGGTAGACAGTTGGTCGGGAGTGACGCAAAAGGCAAGTTTCCAATTCACAGTCCTCTTGTTTCTATTTTGTTGCTAACTATATCATATCTATACTATTATAATAAAGCGTAAACACACACTTCTTTGTGGCGTAAGATGTCAGCAATAACAGCTTATTTGGAATAATTATTTTTTTAATAAACAGCCCTACACTTACGTCATGTGTTAGGCTATACATTTTCACGCTATTAAACTCGGTAAATAAATTGGAAAAATACTTAATGTGGGAAAGGGACCATAAACTGCAAGCTGCCAACATTACGGAAGCAAGTTACTATGGAAACGGTAATTTTGACATTTGCAATTGAGAGTTTAACAAATGTAAACAATGAAATAAAGTTTTTATAATTTCATGTGGATGAAGCCGCACGGGAATAGCTAGTGTAGAAATCATTATAATAGTGCCCACACCTTTGACTAAAAAACAGCTGTTGTGCGATTGTCGATTGTTTCGCAGCTTCGACTGTTTAGTTAAAAAAAAAACATTCTTTTACAACAGTTTCCCTGTACTGGAAAGTACACTAAATAAAGTACAATATGTAAATACAAGCTGACAACAATATTTAAAGGATTTTTTTTGTACATTATATGGTATTTCAGTCTTTAGGATACAAGGAATTATGGCGTGAGTTCGCTTTATCACAAATTTTGCTCGCGACTTCGTCAGCGTGAAATTAAAAAATATACCCTATGCCACTTATAGATAAATTACCTTTCTAACGGTGAAAGTATTTTTAAATTCGGCCCAGTAGTGTTTGAGTTATTTCAATACATACAAAAATACAAATCTTTCCTCTTTATAATATTAGTATAGATTAAACCAGTAACACAGTGATTAATGAAGTATATTTAGCGATGGCGTAGTGCAGCGGCAGCGGCTGGCGCATTGTTGCAGGTTCAGGGCCGACTGGCCACGGGTTCAGGGTCTTTCGGTCCATTTCTGTCCGCTGTTGCAATAACTTTTAAACATGTAAACAATTAGGACGTCGCTAACTCTTAGAATATTGTGAATTTTCATATATTTACGCATTCATTTTGGTTTACTAAATTAATAAAGCGTAAACACACACTTCTTTGTTGCCTAAGATGTCAGCAATTACAGCATATTTTTGAATAATTCTTTCTTTAATAAAAAGCCCGACAATTACGTCACGCTTTAGGTTATTTATTTTAACACCATTAAACTTATGGGGTAAATATTTTGTATAAAAACCCTAACGTGGGAAACAGACCATAAGTTGCTGCCAACATCAAAGACGAATGTCATTTTGACATTTGCTATTGATAATTTGACACATATAAACAATAAAATAAAATTTTCGTAATTTCATGCGGATGAAGCCGCACGGGAACAGCTAGTTTGAGAATATAATAGAATAGTGCATCTAAATTTATTTCATCCAGTTGTTCAAGAATGAAGAAATGTTAAGGCTTGTTTTGGAGAATGTTTAATTAGACTATTTCTTATTAACTAAATAGTTCTTTGTTCGTTAACATTTACGATGGCGTGTCGTCCTTGGCACGAGTTACGGCAGCTGTTCCCAGTCACCTCCTGGAAGCGATTCAGAACGTTTGGATGTCGGCCAGCCACTAGCAATGGACACGTGCACACTTTACAATTATAGGCAAAAAATGTTGACGTTAATCCACGGTTTTTAAAGATAAAAGGATAATGTGAAAACATTTTGAACTGGAACGAATGATAAAAATCTTTTAAATATATACGAACTAGTTTTCGCCCGCGACTCCGTCCGCATGGAGTAAAAAAACAAAAGTAAGTAGCCCATGTGTTTTTCAAGACTATCCTCTACATCTATGCCAAATTTCAACGAGATCCGTTTATCCGTTTAGGCTACAAACTCTAACAAACATCCATCCATCCATCTAAACACTATGAGGTTGACATGTCTTTCCATAGACAAAAATTCCCCTTTACCTAAAAAAGATTAAAAAAAAATCCATCTAAACTTTCGCAGTTATAATATTAGTTAGATGATGTTCGCTTTTCCTTCTATTAAAAAAAACTGTCTTAAACAGATACTGACATAAAAAACTACAAGACAAGAAATATTCTTAAGTGATATTTTCTTAGTTACTATGGCGTCCAATTACAATTAATTATGGCTGAAACATATTTAATTACCGCTAGATGACGTGCGGCGTGAGGCGGTGACAGGTGATAGGTGATAGGCGACAGGTGACAGGCTGTTGGCACAAGAGACAGACTATGCTGACCTGCGCACGCTTTCATCTAACACTCACGCCCATTTGGCGTGGTTGCCATGCCAACCGGATGAGAACGTTCCTTTGATGCTCTTCTTGGAAACAATGCATCTGGCCGTCCTGCAAGATGTGACGCAAAACTTTCTAGAACAATTTACAACATAATTATCACTACAAAGTATTGACGCAATTTGCGTATATTTTAGCTAGAAAGAACTGTCGTTGAACAATGGACCTTATAGCAATTGTACTTGGGTACCTTTTTCTTTTAGATCCTTGATTGTCTATAAGAAAACATTTGGAAATTAGTAATGTATGAAATCAGCTAATTTTAAAGGGAACTTAAGTCCGTATTACAGCGAACTTGTAAGTTTTCGGTTCTTTTAGAATTTATCAGGGGTATAAAGACGCGGGTTGATCCGTAGGTAAATAATTTGGGGACGCTATTTGAATAGGATTTTCCACAGACCGTCCTTTTATCTGTCGTATCTATATTGAAAATTTTATTCCTATTCAAATCACGAAAAAGGAACCGCGAAGGAGACTGAATCTGGGCTAACAATGACTTGTAACAGAAATAAATTATATTTCTTGCTGGTCATCAATTGTTCTACTTTGGTGCAGAGAGATTCATATTTGTATATTATTATAGACGGCATTTCGCCCGCGACTTCGTCCGTGTGGGATCAAAAAAAAACAAAGTGAGTAGCCTATGTGTTCTTCCAGACTATCCTCTACATCTGAACCAAATTTCATCGATATCCGTTCAGCTGTTGAAGCTACAAACTCTAACAAACATCCATCTAAACTTTCGCATTTATAATATTAGTATGAAGTACGATATATGAGAATATATTACGATGACATAAATCTTCTCTAAAATCTATATCTATACTTAATTGTTATGAAGAGGAAAGAATTGATTGTTATAAGTATTAAGTGGATTTGAAAAATTCTTACACTGCAGGGAAGCTTTACTGTCTCCGGGTAAAATATCCCGGTTATTGCATCAGCTTACGATTAATTATATAACTTTTCGTTTGAATTACTGTAACATTTTTCCCCATCTTGAGCGTGTTGGCAACAGACTCAAAAGACACGTCTATAAATACCGCTTCCGTGAAAAAGCGCGCGACTCTTGACAGATGACAGGTGTCACTGAAAATGACAGGTTCATGGCCGAAAGTAACTTTGTAGAGGGACGTAAAAATGACCGTGGAAAATTGTTACCAGGAAGATATGAAACCACTGATTTTTTTAATTATATTAATAAACTAGCTGTTGCTCTCGGTATCGTCCGCGTGAAATTAAAAAAATAAATATATAGTCTATGTTACTAAGTGATAATATAGCGTTGTAATGCTGGGGGAATTGTTGAAATCTTTCCTCTTGTAACATTTGTATAGATATGCTATTTTTTGTCATCTGTACCTCATCATATTGAACGCGTAAATTATTTGAAAAAAGGAACGTAATTTTATACATGGCCGCCATGACACTTCTTCCTTCAGTTAGTTTTTAAAAATTATAACATAAATTGAATTTATTTTGTCAAATATAACTAGATAGTTATATTATAGTTTTGTGAGTAAGTGTTTCACTAAAATGTTTTAGAATAAAAGAGCCTAAAAGTTATTAAAAATTAATTACGAATCGATTCGCCATAAGATTGAAATAAATCATTACTAACATAATTTTTAGTTTCTTCATATTGGTTTCGTGGCCCAACCGCGCTCTCTCGCTAAGTTTTTAAATAAACCTGTCATAATTCATTCTCCGGTGGTTTCTAGCGTATAAATTAATTTAAATGCCATAAAAAATATTTATAGCCGTTACTTTTGGCGTTATAAAATTACCTACTATGGCTATTAGAAAGAAATGGATTGCGTTAAAGGTGACTTCATCAAGAAAGGATACGACTGAGAGATCCTGGAGGACGCAAACCTGGTGCGTCATACGGGAGTCAGATGTTATGAATTTAGACTTGAAGGGCCTGTCCCACAAAATTGTAAATTGTCTAATAACAATCCAACGTGTAAAATATGTGATGGCAATATAGGATTTTGTTCCCTTATCTGACAGTGGTTTCATTTTTAAGCTATCTGAGCCTCTATCAGCCAGTGGTGGGACAGGCCCTAAGTGGCCATAATCATTTTAGACGCAGTTAGATAATTAAATGTAGTTTTAGTATTTAACCGGAAATGTATCAAAATGTGCTCTTAGAACTTTTGAATAATTATTGAAACTTTATTGTATTATGCATCTTTTAAATACTTAGGAGGAAATATTAAAATATAAGATGGAAGTATCAGATTTTGGCACTCTATCTGACAGTGACGTCTCTTTTAAGCTATCTGAACCTCTATCAGCCAGTGGTGGGACAGGCTCTTATAGTTTGTTAACTATAGGATTTGTTTTTCTTTTTTTATTAAATTTACTTGGAGTTCGCGGAAGTGTTTGGAAGCGTTCCAACTGTGAAGTTTTACTATCGTTCACCTTGACACTAGGCCAAATTCTATACCATCCCCGTTACTGGCATTTCATTTCCATCATCTTCTACAGGAGGATGTCAATTATGTTGGGTTTAGAACAGTAAAAGAATAGACATAAATAAATATATTTCATATCGTAACAGTATAGTAACAGTGGTAGTGTCCGCTTTAACGTCTTAGCACAGCAGGGCTGGCACGCCCGGTGTAATACCACGACCACACAAAAGACAGGCGTGAAATGGAAGCAATTCCGTGTTTCGTCTGATGAGTGTGGTGCCGGAGGCCTAATTTAAGTCCCTTTCTCTTTACCACCCTTTTCTCATAAGAAGAGGATGGGAAGGGGAAGTGGATTTGACGGTGGAGGAGATGCATAGGAAGGGGAAATATCTTCTTTATGTGCGTCTCCTCCTCTGTCGTATAAGGGTAGGCAATGCATCTGCAATCGCGGATGTCTATGGGCAGCGGTCGCTTCGCCATTATGGTGGATTCAGGTGGCCGCTTGCTCGTTTGCCACCTTATGTTATAAAAAAAAACATCGTGCTTGTTAACTCTCTTATAAAAATAGTGAAGTATTGATTCGAAGGCTACGTTGCCTTGGCCTATTTCAATTTATCGAGGCCGCTAACTGTAAGTTGAGACCAACTCTATACAACCTTATATATCCTAGATCACATCTTGAACAAATACATTTAAATAAAAACCAAATAATGGAAAGAAAATGATTTAATTTTTGGTATATCATTGTATCGTAGTAAGATATCTTTCAAGTATTTGACAATAAAAATATTACGAGGGTAGTTACACTAATTGACAAACTGCCACTTAAGGCCCAATACTGAAACGAATTCGTCACTTTACAGACATTGGCTAGTGTTGCCATCACCAGATAAACTCGAATAACCATAAATAGTAACTTAAGATAACAACTATGTTTAATTTTCGGTCATGTATAATTTTAAGTTATTGTCAAAAGTTATTTGTCTTTGTGTAATCTTTACTGTGTTATTTCATACTAATATTATAAATGGGAAAGTTTAGATGGATGGATGTTTGTTAGACTTTGTACCCTATAAGGCTGAACGGATCTCAATGAAATTTGACATACATGTAGAGGATAGTCTGGAAAAACACATACGCGCTACTTTTTTTTTAATACCACGCGGACGGAGTCACGGGCGAAAGCTAGTTATATATATTTTACTAAAATTACACTAAAGCATAAAGTTTTTCCGTGTTATTTTAAGCATTGACTTAAAATACCATAATTTAGTTATTCTAAATATTATCAAGAGACAAGATAATTCCCGTTAATAAAGTTTCATTCTATTCCCGGTAAAATAACCTTAGAACTGATCAAAGAGATGTATATCACACCTGCTAATTACGACGACGTGGCAACACAAACATATAAACATATAACATATACTTTAACACCTAATCATAAAGTTCAAATTCGCGCAACATAAACGCATCAAAACTTTGTTGTAGAGTTTATTAAAATTATGGCCATTGGATAATGAACCATACTGTTTGAAAATAGAATACATTTTCACTTGTATATGTTGAAGAGTTACCAGTCAATACAAGATACATGCGCAGTACAGATAGACTTGTCGAGCAACTAGTTGTACAATTGGTTGCCAGTTGCGATCAGCTGGTTGTTGGTAACTGATCTATACTCATATTATAAAGAGGAAAGATTTGTCTTTTTGTACGTTTAAAAAAATATAATAAAGCGTCAGCAATTACAGCATATTTTCGAATAACTCTTTTTCAAATAAAAAGCCTTACACTTACGTCACGCTTTAGGCCATATATTTTCACGCCGATAAACTTAGGGGTAAATATTTTGGATAAAAACCCTAATGTGGGAAAGAGACCATAAGTTGCCATCATCAAGGAAGCAAGGTTGTCATGGTTTGACATCATGTCATGTCATTTTGACATTTGTAATTGATAATTTGACAAATGTGAACAATAAAATGGTGTTTTAATAATTTTTTGCGGATAAAGTCGCATGGAACCAGCTAGTATGTAATAAAGACTTTATATATACAGTTATCATTAAGTTGCAAACACCTTTTGTAGTACTAAAGTTGCTTGACTTCTTGATAATAACAAAAGGACGAACATATCACTTAAAATCATTAAAACAAGAAATTAAAATAGTTTTCTTGTAGTTTAAAATGAAAAATTTATATGAACACAACAAAACCTTGTCAAGTAAATTATTTATAAAGTAATAAGCTAAATTCACACTTTTATCTCTGGGTATAATAAGAAATTAATTAGTTAGTGTTGAATGCAAAATACAACCTCTTTGGCTGACAAGCAGTATATATACAGCCAAAGAGGTTGCATACTGGCCACCAAGGCATTTATCG
>NW_013526027.1:2614108-2673337 GCF_000836215.1 Papilio polytes
AAGTTCACAAGGTGCAAAAACTAACGCCATAGGAGTTGGGCGTTAGGAGCACATATATTTAAGAAGAAGACTGCTACAACGGCCAGCGCAGTAGCCTCGAGCAGGGCGTGAGCGCGATGGTGCCACAAAGGGCAGCGCGTCGTGTCGTGCGCGCTCTGATGACGTCATCCGCGTGTACGCGTCATTTTGTGAAAATTTAAAAAGTGAATTGGTTTATTTTGAGTGATATTTTATTTTCGGATTTTTTGTGTGTTGACAATAGGTACGATTTTGGTTATGTTGGTTAGATTTGATATTTGTGTTTTAGGTTAGTGTTTTAATTTGATGTTGAGAATATTTTATGATGTAATATTATTTGATTTGTGTTTAGGATTAATGTCTATGTTCGTGTGTTATATTTTATTGTATTGTTGCAAATGTATAAGGTTAGGATTTTTACTTTTTATTGTTCTGTTTTATGGCAGTGTCAGCAAGGTTAAGGAATTAAGCGGGCCATAAGTACATACATGATGGATAAGATGTAAAGCAATAGTAAAGATATCAGGTGTAAGTTTAAGAAGTACAAGATACTAAGATTTAGTTTATTCAAGTCAAATGATTTGATCCTAGGTACTGTTTTCCAGTGTGACCATGTATTAAATGTTATAACGAGCTCCCTGCAAACCGAACCAAGCAAACGGAAAGGTAGAGCTAAAGTTTAGGATACATCGGTCTTAACAACGTACAGCACTGAGGGGGATCCCTTACCGTTCAATACATCATTGCGAGCACTCCGAAATATTGGGCCTATGTGGCATTGTGTATGATGTAAGTTCGGAGTGTCATTTAAGTGGATGTTTGAACATTGTTTAAAAAGGGACGCCCTAGGTATTATCAGAATCCTAGAGATTGTAATGACAAGATGTAAGAATGAGAAAAGTCGCAAAGTTAATGGCGAGCGGATGAGAGAGGCAGGTACAAAGTAGATTTAGATTTTTAGCAACAGCAAGTTGCACCACATTTAGCAACATATATATCTTAGCAATTTAGGTCAAATGTTGCGAGTGGCTATTAGCAAATAAGCAAAGATTTAAGTACTGATGTTTTTGTATTTCAGTTGTCTTTTAATATTTAAAGTTTATTGATACCTATAAAAGAGATGTTTTCAAGTTAGATTATACAGTCCACTGTTCAAGAAGTTATGAGGCTATGTTGTTGTTTTTGTATTTGTCACCATCGTTTTAAGTTCTCCCCCACATCGCATGGTGGGCGGGACAATTTTGTGAAGAACATTAACAATGTTCTTGGTGGGCGGTATGTTGAATGCAAAATACAACCTCTTTGGCTGACAAGCAGTATATATACAGCCAAAGAGGTTGCATACTGGCCACCAAGGCATTTATCGTTGTCTTAAAAGAAAATATATAAAAAGAAGTCAAGATGTAATCAAGAGAGTTTTAAGTTTGTATATTTTTTTAGTGTAAATAAGTTTTAAATATAGATATGTTTGGTTGATAATAAGTGTTTTGTATTTTTGGCTGCCGCGCTGTCGGCAACAAGTTAAACAGTTAGTAGCCAATGTGTTCTACATCTGTGCAAAATTTCATCGAGATCTGTTCAGTACTTCTGGAGATACGAAATAACAAACATCCAGCCATTCGCTTTTACATTAATACTAGCTTTCGCCCGCGTGTTATTTTTTATAAGGTGGCAAACAAGCAAGCGGCCACCTGAATCCACCGAAATTGAAAGTGACCTCTACCCATAGGCATCCGCAATTGCAGCTGCGTTGCCTTGATTGACGGAGGAGGAGACGCACATAAAGAGGACATTTTCCCTTCCTATGCGTCTCCTCCACCGTCAAATCCACTTTTTCTTCCCATCCTTTCCTCTTAAGAAAAGAGTGGAAAGAGAAAGGGACTAAAATTAGGCTTCCGGCACCACACCCATCAGACGAAACGCGGAATTGCTTCTATTTCACGCCTGTTTTCTGTGTGGTCGTGGTATTACACCGGGCGAGCCGGCCCATTCGTGCGAAGATATTAAAGCAGGCACTACCACTGTTAAATGTATGTGTATTAAAAAAAAAACAAAAGTGAGCCTATGTATTCTTCCAGACTATGCTCTACATCTGTACCAAATTTCATCCAGATCTGTTCAATCGTTTAAGCTACAAACTCTAACAAACATCCATCCATCTACACTTTCGCATTTACAATATTAATATGATGTAATATGTTATAAACATTATTATCCTTGTTACACACACTCTAATTCCTATTAAATTATTGACAAATATTTTTCCGACTAAACCGATTTTTCAAACTAAAGCAGCCACATACGGAATCTCACCTTCCTCAAGATACAACAGAGTGTAAGCGTGATTCGTAGATCTATGCAGGGTTTTCACCAGTAAATAACACAGACTACTCAAAGTGAAAGCACACTTGTCACATCAGCAAGTGCAGTGCTTTACACGCCAAATAACCGAGCCCTCTTCATTGAAGGGCGGCGCGACGCACCGTCACCCTTAACACTTATCAGTACGTAGCAACCGTGGGTTTACTTGTACTATCTCTGTCACTCCCTTTTAAAAAACTGAGATGGACTATTTCGGAAGTGGTAACTATCAGCACGATATCGTCTGCGTTTATTAAAAACTAGCTTACACCTGCGACTCTGTCCGCGTTTTTAATAACAACAAAAGTGAGTAGCTCACGAGTTCTGCAAGTCCTTTACATTTATACCAAGTTTCATCGAAATCTATTCAGCAGTTTAGGTTACAAACTCTAACAAACGTCCATCTGAACTTTCGCACTTATAATGTTAGTAAGATTCTCTAAGTTTTCCCATATATATCAGCTACCTTCTAGAAAAAGTCCCGTCATAATCGGTCCAGCAGGTTCAGAGATTAACCGGAATAAATACGGATTTACAGACAGTCAGACAAAAAATTTTAAATTTGTTTCTCCATTATAATACGCAAATACAGAATGTATAGCTAACTTTCGGCCGCGACTCCGTCCTCGTGGAATTAATAAAAAGAATAGTGAGTAGCCTATGTGTTCTTCCAGACTATCCTTTGCCTCTATGTCCTTCATCAAAATCTTTTTAGCAATTAAATTATTTAAACTTTCGTGAGACATTTTATAATTATTCGTCGGTGCCGTCACTGGAAAAAAGTATGACGAAAGTTAGCCGTTAAATAATGAATAATCTTTTCAGCAGTTTAAGCTACAAACTAACAAACATCCATCTAAACTTTCGCATTTATAATATTAGTAAGATATTAAAATAAATTTCATAATTTCTTTTTCTTACATTGTTAGTTATAGTATGGTGCTACGATGCGCGAAATACGAATAAATCTCGATTAACTGTTCTCTTTGCTGATACAAAACTATTTGATATTATCTTGAAATACCTCGAGATCACTCAACTAATATTTACGCATCAACACACTGTATAAATAATGTAATATTTAAGACACGAGCGGTAAAGTTGCCAGCAACAAAGTTGCAACAAAGTGTACCAAGTATACAGAGCGTACAAGTGTAGAGGCAAAGATCTCAGTAACAGGTAACTGCAAATATTGTCTGTAGATTCATGCTATTTGGACATTGTTAATTAAAGTTAAATTGCAAATATACAACCTAAAGCCTGTCATAGTGTAGGGTTTTTTTTATTAAAGGAAGAATTATTCAAAAATATGCTGTGAATGCTGACATCTTACGCCACAAAGTAGTGTGTGTTTACGCTTTATTATATTAGTATAGATAGACTTAACCTCCCTAATGCAGTATACCGTGTTACGAGTGTAAAGCCGTTAACATCAGCGTAATCTGATAGAAAAACAATCGAGTTACGATAGTTTTTATCAGGGTAGCGACAAAAAAAATCAATTTCCCAAAGCAAAACGACAAGGGTGGTTGGGGAGCTTTGGTATCGATCGGGGACGACCTTGGCAGTGAGCGAGGACGCCTATTTATATCGCGGGGGTGAGTTTAGGGGTGGAAGGCGGGAGCAGTGGAGAGGGAGATAAAAATCTTCTCGCCTTACAAACGGTGAGTTGATTTCAGCGCTCGTTCTCCGATTTTATTTATAAGTGAAGCTTATTGCTAGGTTTGAATGAAATGTAGGAACGGAAAAGAGTAAAAACTCTTTGGATTTTTGTTACTAACATTTCAACAACTGTTCACAAAAATGTCACTTTTACGACAATATTAATATATGCTATCATAGTTCATACTAATATTATAAACTAGCTTTCGCCTGCGACTCCGATCGCGTGGAATTAACAAAAAACAAAAGTAAGTAGCCTATGTGTTCTTCTAGATTATCCTCTACATCTATACCAAATTTCATCGAAATCCGTTCAGCAGTTTAAGCTACAAACTCTAACAAACATCCATCCATCTAAACTTTCGCATTTATAATATTAGTATGATTACGTTTCGATGAAATTTGGTATAAGCTGTCGAGGATAGTCTGGAAGAACACATAGGCCGTTTTCTTTTGTTTTTTTTATTCCACGCAAACGGAGTCACGGGCGAAAGTTAGTTATTAAATAAGTTTATTGATTTAGAGTGAAATGACGTACAATAGATTGGACTAGAAGTATCACTAGTTACTTATGGAAAGAAGTGTGTGAATGTTGAAAAAAAAATGCAAATTTTATACAAGTACGGAAAGCCACATCTACACAGAAGATGTCCAAGTAAGATGAATAAGTTAATAGAATAGTAATTAATCATTATGAAACGTTTATTGCTTTAATTGGATAATATCTCGTTATTATACAACGCCCGCTAGTGGTCCGGAGAGCATATTTTCGTGCCAATAATTAATGTTCTCGTGCAGAAGTTGCCCGAAACCACGAAATACATCGCGAATTATAAACAATTATAGAACTGGACGTAGGGTGACCAATATGTGGATAATTCACGTCTTTTTCTTTAATTTTTCTTTTTACAAAATTCATATGTTAAGATTTTTTTTCTATTTGTTTGTTTTTTTATTAAATTTACATCTTTTTATTGTTTCTCATATTATCTTTTTTATCGTTGAAAACTATTTTAGAACTGTGTAGCTTTAGAGTTTACTCTGTCCAGGCACTGAAGTATAACAAAGTGTGGTTACAACAAGATAGGAAAACAACAGTTTTTAAAAATAAATCTACCGAGAATAGAGCTTTTAGCGTTTTATAGGAAATATGCGCTGATAGAAATGCACCTCACCTTCAAAGCGTCGACAGCGTGTGGGAGGATTGCAGAGGTACAAATAATGTGTGTAAACGGGACTTCTAAGAACAAATATTTTAGCTTCAATTCACTACAAGACTCAATGAATTAATTCTAACAACGATATAACTATCTATACATCTATACTATTTTTACTATTATAATAAAGCGTAAACACACACTACTTTGTGACGTAAGATGTCAGCAATCACAGCATATTTTGGAATAATTCTTTCTTTAATAAAAAGCCCTACACTTACGATATATTTTCACGCTATTTAACTTAGGGGATAAATGAATTGAAAAAACCCTTCATGTAGGAAAGGGACCATAAACTACAAGCTGCCAACATTAAGGAAGCAAGGTTGCTGGTAACGGTAATTGTTATCAAATGTCAAAGGCCTTCGTTGTAATTGGTACATTTGAATTTTGACATTTGAAAACTCTACTAAAATTAAGAAGAATTTTTGTGTATTATTTGACACGTATGTGTATTTTTGTATATAAAGTAATCTATACTTCTATACTAATATTATGAAGAGAAAAGATTCGTATTTTTGACCGACTTCCCAAAAGAAGGAGGTAGTCAATTCATCTATATGTTTTTTTTTTGTATGTATTCGTACAATTGAAAACTACTGGGCTGATTTCAAAAATTCTTTCACTATTAGAAAGGTAATTTATCTGTGACTGACATAGGCTATACTTTTTATTATTTATTACTTTTAAGTGGATGAAGTCAAGATTTGAACATTAACAAAGGCGATATTTTAACTTTACAGTGGTAGTGTCCGCTTTAACATCTTAGCACTGCAGGGCCGGCACGCCCGATGTAATACCACGACCACACAGAAAACAGACGTGAAGTGGAAGCAATTCCGCGTTTCGTCTGATGAGTGTGGTGCCGGAGGCCTAATTTTAGTCCCTTTCCATTTCCACTTTCTTAAGAGGAAAGGATGGGAATGGGAAGGGGAAGGGGATTTGACAATGGAGCAGATACATAAGAAGGGGAAATATCCTCTTTATGTGCATCTCCTCCTCCGTCGTATAAGGGTAGGCAACGCATCTGCAATTGCGGATGTTTATGGGCAGCGGTCGCCTCGCCATTTTGGCGGATTCTAGTGGCCGCTTGCTCGTTTGCTACCTTATGTTATAAAAAAAAAAATTACATTAATTATAACAAAGGAAAGGAGAGTGAAATACAAATTCATCTAGAAATTGATTTTGCCATATAATAAATATTCATAATGGGGGTCGTAAAAATTCTTCCAACCTTTTTCTATAAAAATATACGTAAATCAACGAACAATGCAAATCGTCGCTACGCCCCTGCGGAATATCAGGGCTCCCTTATTTATTAAATTTCAATAACATTGATCAAATATAATTATAGTAGCGGGATATTTACAATGTAATAATTATTAATAATTAAACAACATAGTTAGGGTAATTAAATAATCGTTGACTTTTTTTATAACAAGGTGGCAAACGAGCAAACGACCACCTGAAACCGCCAAAATGGCGAAGCGACCGCTGCCCATAGACATCCGCAATTGCAGATGCGTTGTCTACCCTTATACGACGGAGGAGGTGACGCACATAAAAAGGATATTTCCCCTTCCCATGCATCTCCTCCACCGCCAAATCCACTTCTCCTTCCCATCCTCTTCTTATAAGAAAAGGGTGGTAAATAGAAAGGGACTTAAATTAGTCCTCCGGCACCACACTCATCAGACGAAACACGGAATTGCTTCCATTTCACGCCTGTCTTCTGTGTGGTCGTGGTATTACACCGGCCCATTCGTGCTAAGATGTTAACGCGGGCACTACCACTGTCAAAATAATATAAAATATATAACGAAGAATGTGGTTATCATTTAATTATTCAATAACTAGCTTTCGCCCGCGACTCCGTCCCCGTGGAATGAAAAAAAACAAAAGTAAATATCCTATGTGTTCTTAAAGACTATCCTCTACATCTATACCAAATTTCATCTAAATCCGTTCAGCCGTTTAGGCTACAAACTGTAACAAACATCCATCTAAACTTTCACATTTATAATATTAGTAAGATATTAATAAGATTAATATCAACGATTTACAGTTATAATTATTAAGAGTTCATGAAGCACTAGCCGTTGCTCGCAACTCCGTCCGCGTGGAATAAAGAAACATAGCCTATATTACTTGTTGATAAAGTAGCTTTTAAATGGTGAAAGAATTTTTGTAATCGGACCAGTAGTTTTTGAGTTATTTCAATACATAAAAATACACATATTTACTCTTTATAATATTTGTATAGATTAAGACATGAGAATATTAGATCATTTCTAGATCGTTTGATATTAAAAAAATCCCAAGTTGTATAAAATTTAGTCATAAATGTCTTTTTTTAATTCCGCACTGGTAAAATCGCAGACAAAAGCTGTATAAATAGATTAACGAATGTACAGTCAACAGAAAAGTTTAGTAACGATTCCTTAGTTGGGTACCGTCAGAACAAAATTTGATTGTGAAAGTTACCTTGTATAGGGATGTATAGAAACTTGTACTTCCCCCGTAATTTGATCGCTTATGACGCGTAACGTTGCTGAGGCGTATAACGAATGTACAGTCGCGGAAATCTGCTGTGTTTCACTTTTGAAACCCTTGTTAATTATGAGACAAACTCCTACAAATAACTATTTAGACAGCAGTGAGTGAAAACCTAGAGATAATATAAAAAAACTAATCGTGTATCACTACCCGACATTTTTCTTACAGATAATTATTAGCTGCGTTGTATTGATTGTAGCTTTAAGTTACACCGTCAGTTTCCCCGATTGTACGTGCAGTGTTTGAAGCGGTTAGCGCTGCGTAGTAGTTACCGATACACGGACTTGTAGGCGTATTTAATGCATTGTTATGCTGGATTTATCGATGGTTGATATTTCCAGATTTCGGAAAGAGGATGTATTTGCATTGCTGATAATGATAATCGCATTTAAACAATTTTTGTCTGTCTGTCCGCAAGCCGCGTTTGTTCCGGGTAACCTCAGAGACGGCTGTGCCGATCACGACAGGACTTTCACTGGAGGGTAGCTGACATGGACGTGTATATTTGAGGCTTTTTTTTAATTCTTTGTGTTAAACGATAATCTTGGTGTTAATCATTTGTCTACCTTGTAGTATGCATAGATATGCGAAGATTTAGAGGTGACGGTACAAGGAATAATGCGTGCGAACCTATCTGTCTACTCTTTTGTTTTAAGGCTTGTTTTAATTTAGCTATGTTTTAAGTAGTTACATTTTGATGTAGCTGATAGTGGGAGGGAGCCGCTGTTCGTGGGGATCGATATAACGGGGCGGAGGCTTGCGGGGCGAAGGCCGGGGGCCGGCTTGCGTCGCAACGAGCTTACCGCTATCATTTTTAAATGCGTATCTCACATAATTTTGTAATTGAGGTAAAATAGCTTACAAAATCAACATTTAAAACACGGTTTTTTTATCCATAAAAATATACATTTTGCAAATTATTGATATTTAAAAGTAAAAAATGTTTTTTTAATTAAACTAGCTGACAGAAGTTAAGACAATTAGGTTCTGATCGGCAATTTATTCGCAATTGTGCGTATTCGAATGTTACTTTATTAAATAATTAATTGCAAAGCCATCGTTTGCCAAAGGTCTTTGAACTTGTGTCTCGTAGCACGTTGGTGTACACGTGAGTGAGATGACTCAATCAGCAACGGTAATAGTTACCTTCTATTAAGACGAAAATAAAAATTCAAATAAGCCTTGATATGCAATTTTCAGTTTTTTAAACGGTCTTACTAATGAAATGGTTTACAGTTTAGCTCTATTTTTAGTAGATTAAATAAAATAGAACCATTTGTTATCAATTTGTAGAGCGGGCGCACATCTTTGACTTAAATATCGCACTGTTGTGCGATTGTCGATTGTTTCGCGACTAATTTAACTGTTTAGTTGCACAACTAAAAATCGAATAGTGTGCGCACATCCATAGGAATCAAAGCGCGACTTAACAGTTGTGCGATAGTTTAGTTTAGTTTAGATCTAAGTATAAACATGTAGCTTTTGCCCACGACTTCATTTGCGCGGAATAAATAAAAAATAAGCTGCCTATATGTTATTCTAGGCTATGTACTACATTTGTGCTTTCATCTAGATCCTTTAAGATGTATTGCAGATATGTAGTAAAATCCATCCATACATTCTTTCCATTCAAAATATTAGTAAGAAGAAAGATAGTACCTGGCTCATCGACAATAAGCGTACTCTTTTACCAGACGTGCCAACTAAAGCGCCTGCGATTTCCATAGTTACATTAATCCCCCCTTCCCCCATACCATGGCCAAGTCTCGTGAAATATGCACAGCCGATAAGAGCCCCTTCACACGGCGCGACGTAACATAAAATATGTATGAATCCACTCACTTTCCGGTAAATCTTTGCACAGTCACGTCCAAAAGGATATCGAATCACGAATTTATACACTACGGTAAACTTAAGTTTACATTGTCACAAAACATGTATTGAAACACACATCTATCTCTTTTGTGTATTGCGCAAAGGGATTGATCTTTTGAAAATAATGTCAGTAAGTCACATGATGAGTACTTAAAAAATTAGGTTAGTTTTCCGTTAATTATAAGCTTACTAGCTTTCGCTCGCTACTCCGAAATTAAAAAAAAACACACACAAAAGTGAATAGCCTATGTGTTCTTCCAGACTATCTTCTACATTTATCTAAAACCGTTCAAGCGTTAAGGCTACAAACTCTAAAAAACATCCATCCATCCATCTAAACTCTCACATTTACATTCTTAGTAAGAATTAATAAGATTTAATTTTAGTTGCATCTTTTTATTTAGATTCATTTTACTCTTTATGGGAAGGGGAGTTTCGCAAAGGTGGGGACGCATACGAAGGGGAAATACCTCTCTCTGTCTCCACTCATCTGTCTATTAAGAATCGACAAAATGTTCAAAGTTTATGGACAATGGTCACTTCGCTATTTAAGTCGAATTTAACTATTTACTTAATTGCCTCCTTGTACTACGAGTATATAAAAAACCAAGAATTACATTTCTCTTTGATAAAGACACAAGAATACTTTTTATGTAGACGTTTCGAGTGTGGCAGTTTGCTATAAAATGAGCGTTCCATCGTTAATTTTTGGGTGTCTATTCGTCTGGCATTACAGGGAAGTTCCGAAACGCATTAAGCGTCCGTCCATTGTTTCCCGGGTAATCTGTAATTATGAAAACGTCGATCATAGTCAGAGAGACAACTTATGATGTCCGTACGTTTGATTTATTATTTTGGTGCGTTATAATTCTTCGAGATAGATAGCTGTTGTAATGAGCATTGACGGGGAATTGAGTCTCAATAAATAGCTAGCTTTTTACGTTATGCGTTCTCATAATAAACAAGATAATTAAACTAAAAAAACACTACACTAACTGTAACTAATTCTCTTTTGCCGACTTAAACCCCCCCCCCCACCCGATTGTCGAAAATGTCATAAAACTACAATCAACATTTAAAAGATATTTATTTAACCGAGAGGAACGTCGCAAACATAAAAATAATGACCGACATCCTGAATCGAGTATAATACCTAGGGTTGCAATAGCTATGAACGCTCATAAAGTATATCGCCATTCACCAGTTCCAGGGTTCCCCATTCGCCAGTTCCCAAGCCGGAAGCTGGTGATGATTCACGCGTGCTGGCGCGTGCCTCCATTATTTATGGGGCATTTATTGTCACCCTAGCTAAACGCAATCGACGCCCCGTCGCTAATGTACATTTGTTTTATTAAAATTGTGACAGCTTAGTACAAAATCGTATTTTTACCATTCGAATAAAACAACTGAGTTTTAAACTGTTTTTAGGCGTAAATTGGGTAATTTGCTGTTGACATTTTATTACAAACATAACTAACAACCGCCGATGGGTCCGAAACTAGTCGGTGCCGTCATCGGAGGATAACACGTGACTTCAGTCGTCTTTTTCGCATAACAAACAACGTATCAATTTACTCAACTATTTAAATTTACTAACTACTATGTAGAAATAATAAACAACGATTAATAGCTGTCAAAATCAATTCATTGTCACCCTAAATCTGAGAGAAGCAAGCTCTCATGTACTAATGAAATTATACAAAATTTAATTCGTGTACGTGTTGATTGTCTTGTTTACAATTAATTAACAGATTGGTAGTGACAAGTGACGTCAGATGTCGCGTCTGTCTATAATTACGTTAAATAGAACACGATAAACAGATTTATAGATTTAACATTATACTAGGGATATTATTGCTGGAAAGATCGGAGTACTGGAATGAACAATATCGGTTTAGTTGCAACACTGGACTGTAAAGGACAGGAATTATGTATACTGGGTATTAATATCTATTTAGTTTATGTTTCAGTAAGATGTTATCTTAGAGACTATAAAATCTATATTCTATACTATTATAATAAAGTGTAAACACACACTTCTTTGTTGCCTAAGATGTCAGCAATTACAGCATATTTTTAAATAATTCTTTTTTCAATAAAAAGCCCTACACTTACGTCACGCTTTAGGCTATATATTTTCACATCATTAAACTTAGGGGGTAAATATTTTGGATAAAAACCATAATGTGGGAAAGAGACCATAAGTTGCTGCCAACATCAAGGAAGCAAGGTTGTCTTCATGTCATGTCATTTTGACATTTGTAATTGATAATTTGACAAATGTAAACAATGAAATAAAATTTTCGTAATTCCATGCGGATGAAGTCGCACAGGAACAGCTAGTAAGAGATAAGTTTTACGATTTATTTTTATGTTTTCAAATTAAACGAGAATTTTAGGCTTATAGTTACGTTGCTAATAGACATTTTCCTGTATTTACTTTTTCTTGATATTCAATATTTATAAGATACTTTTCTTTAAGAAAAGATTACAGAATTCTTTTTCCGTTTTAACAGTAGGTAGTTGCCGGCAGAGGGCGGAGGCGAGGGAGAAATAAATTATACAAGACAAAGAGCTCCCGGCTCTACACTTTTGTCCGAAGTCGTTTTATAAACTTTTACGTCTTTACCTTCCGTTGAAAGTTTCACTTCTAACGACTTCTTTGTTTTAATCTTCTTGTTAACAATTTTAATCACTTACTTTCGTTTATTGAGGGAAATTAATTAGTCAAGTTGTAAGTACGAACTTTTCTGAATTCCAAAAATGTTACAAGTAATTTACAATGAGACAGAAATTAGTTTTTTTTTTAATATTAGCTTATCATTGACCAATTAAATGGACAGGTTACAAGGCGTGGCGGCAAAATCCATTCAGCAGTTTAAGCTACAAACTCTAACAGACAT
This sequence comes from Papilio polytes, assembly GCF_000836215.1. Taxonomy (NCBI): domain Eukaryota; kingdom Metazoa; phylum Arthropoda; class Insecta; order Lepidoptera; family Papilionidae; genus Papilio; species Papilio polytes. Next base: position 2,626,701 of record NW_013526027.1, read on the forward strand.
CCATCTATACATCTAAACTCTCGCATTTAGAATAATACTAGCTGTTGCCTGCGACTGCGTCCGCGTGGTATTAGGAAACATACGAACTATATTAATAACAAAAAGCTACGTATCCCTCAGGAACCAGACATTTCTCGGGTATGAACCTTATCCCATGTGTACTCCAGACTTTGTTTTATATCTGTGCCAAATTTCAATAAGATATGTTGAACTGTTGCAGAATGATCGAGTAAACATTAATTAACTAAGTAAAAACTAACAGACAGTAACAGAGTAAAAACTAAATTAATTAATCCCACGGGAAGCGTAACTATTCCCGGGATAAAAAGTAGCCTATGTGTTCTTCCAGACTATGCTCTAAACCTGTGCCAAATTTCATGGAGATTCGTTCAGCCGTTTAGGCTACATACTCTTACAAACATCCATCCATCTAATCTTTCGCATTTATTATATTTTAGTATGAAGTATGATGTTATCTACTAATTCTTCTTAAAATACCAAGACCTTAGTTGCTAAATTACCTTTTAGTTTATAAGTTTTTTTTCTAAGACTCTTAACGATGTTGTTCTTTGAAGTGCCAAGATATTAACTAATGGGGTTATTATTAAAGGTGAAATTAATAAAAAAAACAAAGTAAATTGCATGTATTTAATACAAATGTTAAAATACTTTCTTAAAATTGAGATCAACATAAATAACAATGTCTAAATACTTACAGAACTAAATATAAACTAAACAATTATAGGAAATTCAATTGTTGACATAAATATAGTTATAACACGTAGCTTAATTAGCAAGTTAATTTTACTTAATATTTGAACTTAAGTCAGTCGAGGGTGAAGATACAAGGATAGTGTATATGGTTTTTTAGTTAATCAAACAAAATTAAGCTAACAAAATTGTATTTTATAAAAGAAATCCACAATAAAAGTCTAAATCGAACACTTCACATTTGGAGACCTAAAGCATCTCTTACGAATCTATCGCGACGCCAAATATCATATTTTCTTTGTTTAATTCTATATGTAAGACAGAGACAAATACATTTCAAATTTGATTCAACAGTTTATTAAGAATTGGATAATGAGTTATTTCGTCAACTATGTCCCAAAGTGCGTTCCGTTTTAGTCTCCAATAAACTGTTTTCATTCTCATGTTCTTCTTCAACTCGTAATAAAACCTCAAGAACTTGCTTTTTTATTTGATTCTGATATTTAGTTGGCAGTCGCTTCGTACTCTGACAGACGCTGGCAAAGAATAAGTCTAAAGAATCGCTGTCAGCTGTACTAGGCTCCCATAACTCATCCTGTTCGACTTCAGACTGGATGTCCATTTCGTCGATTTTTTTATCTTCTATCGCTGCTCTGTTGTCTCTAATTAAAAAAATATAATTAAGCTCTTATTCGAAGCGACTTAAGCTTTTATTTTTAGATACTCGAATTTCCGCCAGTGGAAAAAGTCGCACGAATCGCTGACAGAATCAAGAATATGTTAAAAGGAATATGAAAACACTTCGATCGAATTTATCGATTGCTTTTTTTATAAAGATTATTCCTTACAGTTATTGAATTGACTAAAATGTTATTTAAAAATATAATAAAATGAATTTCGATAGTAGCAACACTTTTTAAGCAAAATGTTAGATTATTTTATCTATACAAATATTATAAAGATTTGTTTATTGTATGTATTCGATTCACGTAAAAACTACTGAATCGATTTTAAAAATTCTTTCGCTAAAAGAAAGGTAATTTATCTGTGAGTAACATAGGCTATATTTTAATTACACACGGGACATAGCTAGTAACAATTCCTTACTCTCGAATCATCATGTGTGGCAACACAAATGACATTCGGTTTTGAAATCGCCATTTCTTACACGGCAATCCCGCTTTCGTCCGCACGCCTTTTCTTGTCTTCTTGAGCGCCTGCCGCAATGAATCCCGCAAGATCTTCCATTCCCGTTTCAGAATTTCACCTAGAAAATATAAATACTAACAAAATACAATAAATGCTAGATAACTTTTCTATCGTAATATATTATCTATGCTTCTATGCTAATATAATAAAGCGTAAACACAATACTTCGTGGCGTATGATGTCAGCAATTACAGCATGTTTTTGAACAATTCTTTCTTTAATAAAAAGCCTTACACATACGACACGTTTTAGGCTATATTATCACGCTAATACTTAAGGAGTGTATGAATTGAAAAATAATCTGCGAGAAAGGGACAGCAATCTAATAGCAGCAAAGAACGATTATTTGCATTTTTAATTGAAATATTTACCATTTGCAAACAATAGTTTTTACAATACCTTGCGGATGAAACCGCACGGGAACAGCTAGTTTACTTATAATAGGAAATATGCATTGCTTTTAGTATTAGAAACATAAACAGCTGTTCTTAATATAATCTTTGTCGACAGCTGTCACTAGATGGCGGTAGTACTAACCTTCAAACCAAATTAAATCGAGTTTCTGTTCGTATTTTAATAAATTATATTAATATCTATTGCTAATTATGGGTTCGATTACAGATTTTTAATCATATAATTCTTTTTAATCTGTAATTAAAACACAGCAACACTCAATAAAAAATATACCTACTAGTTTAGCTCGGTATGTAATGTGGGTGTTGAGTTAATATTCGCATATTATTATCTCTGCAAACGTCTCTGTAGATGTTTAAATCAGTAATATTTTCAACAAACAAATTGTACTTCAAACTGGTAAAAAAAAGTCTTATTTCCTTTTTTTTTTTCTTTTAATTTCTTTTTTTATCAACTACGCGTCTAAAATACAATTCTTTACCGATATCAGCGCCATCTACATATTAATTAATGGGTAAGTTAATAGTTTAGATATATTTTTAAATATACTTTTTAAATGATTCATCACCTTTTATTTGTAAACAAAAGCGATACAATTCATGTTAAAATGTCATAAAAAAACTAAAGAGGTATGTCGTACACAAATAGCTTACAATTAGCGCCCAGTCGCTTCGATATCTCTGTCCAGCAGCGATCCCTCACGTCGATATCTCGATGGTTCTCGTGTCGTGTGTCGTATAACACTGGATACTTCTTCACCTCGTCGATCAGTCTCTCACGGTACTCTCTCGAGGCAGTCATGACGCGACCTCCCGGTGCGATGCCGCGGCGATACTGCGCGAGCCGAGGCGAGACGAAGCGAGACAAAGCTAGCAAAGCGAAAGAGAAGCGAACAGATTTGAATTGCGATGTTGCCGCTTAGCGTTTTATCGCGCTATGTGGGCGCGGTGGTTTAGTTTGTTAAGCGAATATGGCTTATCATTATTGTATAAAACGAATAAATTCGCTACGTTCCGTTAAATCTATGGTAAATATAAATTTCACTACAATTTGAAAAGCAATGAGTTATTATATGATAATATAATACGTAATACCTTGGCGTTCTGCCTACCTTAATCTGTTGGCAAGCGTGATAATGTACGAACATGGATGTGAGATCAACATTATGATGAACTAGCGGTCGACCGCGGCGTCAGCGCTGAAATAAAAAGTACCCTATAATATTCCGGCGAACATCAGTTACCTTCGTCTCATTCAAATCGATCAAGCCGTTTCGAGTGAAAGCCAAATGTAGATATTCATTTTTAGTTAATTTTGTATTTAAAAGCGCTGGTCACATATTTATACCTCAAAAGTGCAGTAAACTCCACCAACATCGAGTGAAACGTCTAATTAAAATAAAATGGGATTATTCCCAACCGTCACCCCGATCTGTCCCCACGTGGGAACATATAAGGATAAAAAGTTTTATCCGTCCCACCTTTTGCGACGAGGGGACTGTTGGCACTTAATTTATTTCGTAATGGTTCCATCTGTCGCCTTATTGGTGATAGTGAGACTAAAAGGTGGGATGGATAAAACTTTTTGTTCTCACGTGGGGACAAAGCGGGGTGACGGTTGGGAATAATCCATAAATTAATGTAAATATCTATAGAAAGGTGACCCGCTACTGCATGACGTCATCAGCCTGGGTGCGTACGGCGCGATAGGTGACCGTGAACAAAGACATCGCTTGTAGCAAGCTGGATTAAACCCTTTAATAATTGTTTAATAATAAACAGTCGCTTAGTGTAGGCTTAAAATATCACTTAAATACTATTTACACACTATTTAACTAACCTTTGCGACTTCTGATTTAATGACATACTTAATTCGCATTAGACTAATAATTTAGTCGAGTAATGAGTAATTTCACAATTAATATAGTCTCAAACTCTATGTGATTTCTTAAATTACTCGATATTTTATTTTCAGAAACGATTTAGTAATTAAATTACTAGCTTGGTGCGAACTGTCGCATCAAGCTACATACTGTAGTCTTATCAATACGTCAAGCACATCTCTTCCGTATGTCTAAAAAATCTTTGATAGTCGCTGATAACCAAGAGATAGCTGTTACGATTCAAAAATAAAATTAACTGGACGCAAGTTCATCACAATACTTATACACACCGTAAAAACTCAAGGGATGTAATTAAAATCGAAAATCATGGCCTGCGGATAGCAAAACTTTAACCTCAAATCCAACTCTATTATGCGTGAACATACAGACAATATATAAATGTATAAGCAAAAAATATCGTAACAAAAAATTGTATTCGCAAGGTGTGTCCCGCATAAGAAATCAATACAAATGTATCAAAGTAAAAAACGGCTCGAAACTCGCAACTACAAGAGTTTGGTTTCGACGCAAAAAACTCTCTTAGTAACAACCAGAGTTTATTATTATGTGTTATCTCAACGACATAAGGTAGACATTCCTTTAAAGATTTAAGACTTTTTTTCTATAAAAACTTTCGTGTTTATTACTAAGATGTGATTATTTTTACAGTTTACATTTAATTGACATTGTCTAAATATAAAAAAAAAACTAACTGTTCGCGACTTCGCTTCGTGAAATAAAAAAAAATTACCTTTCCAACGGTGAAAGAATTTTTAAAATCGGCGAAGTTTTTGAGTTATTTCAATCCATACAAAAATACAAATCTTTCCTCTTTATTAGTATAGTGTATGATAGGCTTAGTAATAATATTTAACTAAGATCGATGTAATGATGAGGCACAAATACACACATATTTAGCATATTCGTGTTTATACTGAACCAGTCAACTGATTACACTACCCGCCATTACATTTGCAAATGGCTACCCAACAAGGTAACCATAGTATTCTTTGTCACTGGATATTATCTGCAAATATTATATTGCTAGGAATTTTAAACTTTTTCTCATCACCTTTAATTTGTGTGAAACTGAATGATGTAGCATGTAGAAAAATAAATAAAAGACATGCTTAATAACCTATTTAAAAAACCAGTTAAATTAAAACTAAAGCATAAATTACCTACATAAAGTTATATGTGAAAAAAATACCGAAACGTGGTAACCCTTCTCCTTGAGGCGATTGAAGGACGCTTTGACCTTGAAATGCAATGCTAGGCCTCACTCGCTCTAACACAATTTGTTAGACCGAGATAGACTATGTTATGCATTGATTGTATAACATTCACCATTTCTTTCGCACGTATTACGCAGAGAATGTTGCGTCTCGCTCTCGTCGGTCACCGCTAGACACAGCGACGCCGGACGCCGGTTGTGTGCAGCCGCCATGACGCATCTCGATATCGATACTTCGCAGTAATCCGACTCTTACAATTTTAAAAAACTAATATACTTTTCAATTACTTTATAGGGTCGATTAATGGATTGTTTCTAAAAAAAATCAGCTAAACCAACGCTACTACGCACCTTCAGTTGTAACTGAACAGTCGAATTATAGTTTCCAACCGGTTAAAGTTTCGCGACAGTCTGTATAGAGGTGAAGTTTTTTATTATTCGCTTTGGATAGTGCAAGTCACAAAACCGACACAGCTGAGTTACTCAGGCCATTTTTTTGTTACGAGTATGACTCATTGATCTACAGTTATGGACAATTGAGCGGTAGTTTTCCGTTGCAAAGTAGTAATTTGTATCATATTGCTTCTACTTCCTTGCACGCAACATTTCTCTGAAACGAATTATACATATTCACTATATTATGCAAAGGAAAACAATTAAGTGCAATAGCCGTTCTAGAGGCAACTTGTATGATGATTAGGGTGATAGAATACATATCAGTAAATTTTTATATTAAAATAATTATAAGGAGAATTCATTTGGATTTGAGATTGCCTTTGGAGCGTCATTATAAAGTCCATGTTCATTTTAGTAAAAGAGTAAAATAGATTTTAGATTTATTGCATTACTGTAACAAGTACGATGATCGCAGCGAAGGACTTGCCGAGCGAGGTAAGCAGTGCGGCGAGCGGCGCGCCAGCGTTGCAGTAAGGTTTGTTACACACACACACGTGGTAACGGACCCATAGCGAGATGGCGCGGCTGTATGGCGTCAACGCAGCTTCGGGACTGTGAATACACACATCGTCGTGACCGCGCGCGACTATTTCTAAGCGCATAAGCCTATGCGCCGCGAAACTCCTTGTGTAGGCGCGCCACGGCAGGAAGGCGCCGCGACAACCGCGCGCCGTGTACAGCGGGCCTACATCCAAGAACCGCTTGAAGCAACCCTTCATGTACGGACCGAACATACATGTTTTTAATCCATGATCGTATACGTATTCAATAGTGGACGGGTACCATCGGACCAGTTTTATTTGTCTATCGTAAAAACGATAGTAATCGTAGTAATGACAACGTGCACGAAAGAATCGGCCAATATCACGCATGCGGGTGTCCTCCGCATCCCAGATAGTATAGCAAAGCGAGTTACTCGGAATCAAGGTGTCGTTGAGGCCGCACCAGTAGCAGGATATAATGTGCGGGTATACAGTGTACCAGTATGCAGTGAATGTAAGATCCCCCCAGCGGAAACCGAGTTGCCAGGGTCCTTGGCGGCGTGCGTTATACAAGCTCCTTGTCGCATGTTGAACGGTAGGCCAGCGTGTTCTATATGTGACTGACTTCCCTCTTCCAAATGAACTATTGCGATACGCTGCCCTTGGAGTTGGTGAAGGGAGTGTTGTAACGTCGAAATTCATCATGACCGGCGGACCATTAGGTCGTTCTAATATTTCTCCTCTATATAACATAGGCAAGGCAGATGAGTTAAATTGGAAGCTACCATCTTTTCTGTTACCTTTAAATACTTTTTTCAGTAATGGTATTTCGTTCATGAGTTCCTCGTACGTTTGATCATCCAAGTTTTTTATTATTTGCAAATCCGATCCGGACCCGTGTCCATGGTCCAGGTTATGGTGATGTTGATGAGATTTATGTTTTGAACACACATTCTCCAAAATAATTAGCAAAAACAGTAAACAATGAGTAAACAAAATATCTCTTGACATGCTTCAACCAAACTTGTCATAAAGACGACAGCAAACGACTTTGACATTCAGAAGATTTTAGAAGAAGAAATATAGTCAACACTGACCTCTATAAATGTCTATGACAAGTATAGTCAAATAAGAACGTCTGGGTCCGGCGAGTGGCGGCGTTGCTATCGCGGTGAGTTTGGTCAGAAAATTAGAAAAATCCACTCAGAAATAGAAAATGGCATAAAATAAAAAAGACAAGTATAAACATATCCCTAATTTATTAAATAATATAGTATTATGAGTATTCAAACTTACTTTATAAATCTTCTTAAATAACATTAAAAATAATATATTTTAAGTATTTTTAGTTTTACAAGCAACATATTTTAAGAGCAAGAGATAAACACATGCCATTGACTGGTACACTTGCAAGAATTCGTGTCAGCACGTGTCAGCTGTATGCATGTATTAGCTCCAACAGGCATGTCTATAACTCGCAAACAAGTAGCAAGCTCGATGTATTTAAATTTGTGGCAGCGACTGGCGTGCTGGTACGAAGATTGGCATTGTTACCATATCAGTAACACCTTTCTACTCTTATACTCGTAGTCATCAGCTAACAACTTCTTAATAAAATATAAATATGTACATTCTAGACCAAAACAATAAGAACATGGTGAGATATAAAAGGGATATATGGTGGCGCGGACCCAGGTTGCAGTAGGGCCTTGAGCAGACGCAGACGTGGTAGCGAACAAAGAGGGAAATGTCGCGACTAAAGGGCGTCAGCGAGGCCTCGGGGCTGGTCACACACCGGTCGGCGAACCCCGTCGTCAAGATCTCCAGCTTGGCGAGGCGATGAGACGCGAAGCTACGGGTGTATGATCTCCATGGGTGATATAGACCGCGGCAGCCGCGTGCCGTGTACATCGTGCCCACGTCCACGAAGCGTTTGAAGCAGCCCTTCTTAAACGGACCGATCACCATCAACTTCAACCCAGGGTCGTTTGCAAATTCAAAAAAATGCGGATACGTACGGTTAATCCGATGCTGGGTGCTGTGACGGGTGTCATTGAAGTGACAGTGCGCTCGAAAGAATCTCGAAATCCCGTGGAGCCGGTATTTAGGTGACTGAAAGGCCTCGTAGCAGACCGTGGTGTTGGGCAGTAGGGTGTCGTTCAGGCCACACCAGTAGCATGAGAACACGTGCGGAAACTTGTCGATGGCGCGCAGCTCAAACTCAGCGAGTTGCTGCTGCTCCTCCTCCTGCGAATGTCTTCCCCTAATTCTGTGATTAATCCTGGGCCAATGGGTTCTCTGTGTAGCTGGTCTTGTTCTCGTATGTGACAAGGAGTGTTCGGCTGTAATAGGAAGTGTTGCAGTTGACATCGTCATGTCGTGGCTGGCGGACGTTGGCGCCGCAAGGTACCGCGCGCCCACGCTGTCGGCCTGCGTGTGCGGGGCCGCGTCCCAATCATCTCTCCTGCTATCTTTGAACACTTGTCTCAATATGGGGATTTCTTGCATGAGGTCCTCGTATGTTTTGTCGTCGAGGTTCCTGATCACCTCAAGGTCGGTGTCGGGGATGTACTCGTGTCGGTTGCGGATGCGAGATAGAAGCGAGCTCGATGCATTACTTATCAACAAATAAATACAGATTACTTTTACAATTTCAACACACATATTATTTTGTTGTCAATTTCTGTGTCAATTGTGACGTTTGAATATCAGTAAATGTTCCACGTTTTTAAATAACTTTTAGTGAAAAATAAGAAATACTTTTAGATATCTATAAAACGTTCTCCAATTGTCTAAAAATCTACCTATTTTGAGAAAGAGTTAAAAGAATATTAAATAATCTAATCGTAATAAAAAACAAAAAACATATTATAGCTGTCTTAGCTTCTGATAGATGAAATAGTAACAACTGTTGGATGGGTTTTAAGTAAGAACCTTAAAACCTTTACTTTTTTATTTAAATTTAGTAAAAAGTCAAAGGGTTCAGTTCAGATCAAAATGTTAATTAGAATTGTCGACTCATTAAGAACAATAAAGGATAAAGACAAACAATAAAGGAGTTCTTACACATTTATTATATTATTGTCATAAATACTAGCAGAGCAACGGCTGCGGTCATAAGAGACTCTGCGAGGAGCGTGGCGAGCGGCGCTGCGGCGTTGCAGTAAGGCTTTAGACACACACACACGTGATAGCGGACCCAAAGCGAGATGGCGCGGCTGTAGGGCGTCAGCGAGGCTTCCGGGCTGTGCACACACACGTCTTCGTGGCCGCGTGCAATTATTTCCATGCGCATTAGTCTGTGCGACGCTGCGCTCCTGGTGTAGGAGCGCCATGGTAGAAAGGCGCCGCGACAACCGCGCGCCGTGTACAGTGGGCCTACATCCACGAACCGCTTGAAGCAACCCTTCATGTACGGACCGAACATACATGTTTTTAAACCATGATCATAAACGTATTCGACCGTGGATGGATACCATCGGACCATTTTTATTTGTCTGTCGTAGTATCGATAGTAATCGTAGTAATGACAACGCGCGCGAAAGAAGCGACCGAGGTCACGAATGCGAGTATCATCCGAGTCCCATATGCTGTAGCAGATCGACTTGAGTGGAGAAAATGTGTCGTTGAGGCCGCACCAATAGCATGAGGTGATGTGTGGGTACACAGTGAACCAGTATGCCGTAAACGTTATGTCTCCATAGCGGAAGCCAAGCCCGAACGGAAGTAGTTGGCGGCGCCCATCTGACAAGTCCCTCGTTCCATATTTGACGGTGGGCCAGCGAGTTCTAATAGTCACTGGCGATTTGCTGGACAACGTACTGTTCCGAAAGGTGGCGGAGTTGTTAGACCTAACATTACCCGTACCGGCATCGAAGTTCACCATAATCGGCGCCGCGTGAGGTCGCTCCAATATTTCTCCCCTATATAACATAGGCAAGGCGGTTGAATTAAATTTGAAGCTTTCGTCTTTTCTGTTTCCTTCAAACACTCTCTTGAGCATCGGTATTTCGTTCATCAGTTCGTCGTAAGTTTTGTCGTCCAAGTTTTTTATTAACTCCAGATCGGATCTTGGCCCGTATTCGTGAGTGTTACGATGAGATAGTTTATTAGAAGATACATATTCGAATAACATTATCAAAAACAGCAAATACTTCGAAAATAAAATACCTTCAGACATGATGAACAAAGAGCATATAAGAGTCGGGACTTAGAATAAAGAATGAGTTCTGTCACACACCTGTCAATGTCAAACTCAGTTTTCGTAGCAAATAGTTGCCAGGATAATGTTTTATTTAAATGTTTTATACACGAGAAATAAAACAACGACACACCATCAACAACAATGAAGGGCTCCTATTATCAACGTCTCGATATCGATATCGACAAAATGTGGGTTCGTTGGGTGGCATTTCGTAATACAATCTCAGATTTAAATAACTTTAAATTTAAGCTAAAGGGAAAATAACTTATAATCTTTTATTTTATTTACTTATATTGTACCTAAATGTAGGAAAGAGTTATAGCATAAAAAGTTAACTTGTTAATATAGTATATTTTAATAAAACACAATAATCATCGTAACTTAGTCATAATACGCACTTATTGATAGAATATGTTTTTCCACAGCCGTTTTTTAAGTAGTTTTATACTCGGAGAACCTTAAATCATTGCATCACTTCAAATAAGGAAGTATAGCTAATCTTCTTTTAATATGAACTGTAAAAATGTTTTAGTGACATTAATACACTTACTAATAAAATTCCACGATTTCCGTACAACGATGGTGCCAATTATTTATTTTTATTAGCACTACTGAGGAATCTATATCGTACACTTTCAGTGTGAGCTTTATCGATAGGTTTTATTTTGTTCACTAAGTACATCACTACTAAAAAATAAAATTAAATATGCTTCTTTTGGCAGTCGCCGATTTTACGAAATAACAAATGACATTTAATGTCATTTCATTTCGCGTCATTACTTTAGGCATTTTGTGTGGCTTTTAAATGTTATTCCATAAAATAGAGCGATGCAAGTGTTTAAAAGTAGTGCAAGAGAGTTATTTATTTTCAGTGGGAAATATTTTTATCGAAGAAGTAGGGGAGTTCAGTAATTACATTTGAAAATGTGAATCATCTTGTGTCTGTTGTCACGAAAATGTGATACCATTAGTTAACTCAAGAAATTCCCTATTTTCAAGGGGACGCATTTATAATATGATTAGTTTTGTAATTTCAAAAAATTGTTAAACAATAATTGACTTATAAATATTTTTCTGATAGTTGTTTTATTACCTATTTATTTCAAATTGCAGTGGCCAAACCTTTAGTTGTAATGTGTTTTGTGCAACTGAAAGTATTTCCTTCATGACAAAATAAACACGGATTTTGATTTTGAACATACTTATTTACTCACGGATTAAGGAAATCACTGTGTGTACTCAGAAATATAACAAGAAACTGTCTGTCTGATGATTTTATACCGCATCGTTTCGTTCAAACTACAGGGCATACCACATAATTTATACTGGGCGTTAATTGTAAACAACAATCATTAAAATTTCTATTATTCTGTAGATGAGCGCTAATTAAGACAATTTCTATTATGTTAAGACTATTCCTTCCCTAATTGTCTCAAGAGAGTGCATTGCTAAAAGTTTGCTACAAAGATTGTTCAACTATTGAGTCTTCTAACCGACAAACGTAGTCTGGGACATTTCATAGTTACATTGTAAGGTACAAGTACTTCCTTTACAATTTGCTTTTTCGTTTTCAAAAGGAGAGAACTTCCCTTTATTGTGGACATATTACTTGGCTGTTAACCCTAAATGCTCAGAGGCGCCATCCTGTCAATGTTAAAAAGATGCCACAATAACCTTGCGGCACTATAAAGACCTTGAAACTTGTAACTTTTAAAAAGTTAAAATGGGTTTAATTCAGATCAATATGTTCATTAGAAATGTGAACTCATTAAGAACAAAAATGGACAAAGACAGATAGTTCTTACACATTTATTATATTATTGTCATAAATACTAGTATAACAACAGCTGCGGTCACAAGAGACGTTGCGAGGAGCGTGGCGAGCGGCGCTGCGGCGTTGCAGTAAGGCTTTAGACACACACACACGTGATAGCGGACCCAAAGCGAGATGGCGCGGCTGTAGGGCGTCAGCGAGGCTTCCGGGCTGTGCACACACACGTCTTCGTGGCCGCGTGCAATTATTTCCATGCGCATTAGTCTGTGCGACGCTGCGCTCCTGGTGTAGGAGCGCCATGGTAGGAACGCGCCGCGACAACCGCGCGCCGTGTACAGCGGGCCTACATCCACGAACCGCTTGAAGCAACCCTTCATGTACGGACCAAACATACATGTTTTTAAACCATGATCATAAACGTATTCGACGGTGGATGGATACCATCGGACCATTTTTATTTGTCTGTCGTAGTATCGATAGTAATCGTAGTAATGACAACGCGCGCGAAAGAAGCGACCTAGGTCACGAATGCGAGTATCATCTGAATCCCATATGGTGTAGCAGATTGACTTGAGCGGAGAAAATGTATCGTTGAGGCCGCACCAATAGCATGAGGTGATGTGTGGGTACACAGTGTACCAGTAAGCCGTAAAAGTTATGTCTCCATAGCGGAAGCCGTACCTTAACGCAAATGCTTGGCGGCGGGAATCTAATATGTTCCTTGTTCTGTATTTGACGGTGGGCCAGCGAGTTCTAAGAGTGACTGGCCATTTGCTGGACAACGTTCTGTTCCGAAAGGTGGCGTGGCTTTTAGAACTAATGTATCGACCTAACGTAACGTCGTTACTCGTACTCGTACCGGCATCGAAGTTCACCATAATCGGCTCCGCGTTAGGTCGCTCCAATATTTCTCCTCTATATAACATAGGCAAGGCGGTTGAATTAAATTTGAAGCTTTCATCTTTTCTGTTTCCTTCAAACACTCTCTTCAGCATAGGTATTTCGTTCATCAGTTCGTCGTAAGTTTTGTCGTCCAAGTTTTTAATCAGCTCCAGATCGGATCTTGGCCCGTATTCGTGAGTGTTACGACGAGATGGTTTGTTAGAAGATGCATATTCGAATAAAATTATCAAAAATAGCAAATACTTCGAAAATAAAATATCTTCAGACATTATGAAGACATATTTGACACAAAAATCTCTGTCTTAAATGTCGATTTTGACGTTCAGAAGATTGTAAAGAACAGCAAGTTATTTAATCCACGCGGCGCTGCTGTTGCGGCTAAATCTGTCAAATACCTATAGTTTGTCTAAATAAGTATCGAATTAAATTTTTATGAAAGCAAATGCCGTTCTTAATAGAGCGGTATGGTAGTGACGAAACAAACAGGCAGCGAACAATTATGAACTATCGATATTCGGTTTGAATAAAATTTATCGAACAGAAATAAAATTATTATTTTCTTAACTAATTTAGAGACCAATTCTAGTATTGAGTAATCCATTTCGATTACGTACGGCTCTACTATTAATAAATATTTATTAATTTATTAGTCTAATACAATTTTTTGTCTGTCTGTCTGTCTGCAAGCCGCGTTTGTTCCGGGTAATCTCTGAAATGGCTAGGTCGATTTCGTCCTGACTTTCACTGAAGCCGACAAAGACGGGCATATTATAAGCTACTTTTTTAAAGTTAACATTAAGTAGACGAAGTCGCGGGCAACAGCTAGTATAGATATAAATAAGTACGCGCGTGCGGGTTTGTCTTCCGTCGTACTCGAACCGGTTACACCAGTCTTTGGCGCTTACCAATAGATTACCGTGTCCTAAAACAAGAGTAAGCTCGCACTAAATTGAACCTTATCACACACGCATAGAGCATAACATCATTTAAACCCATATCAAAGTTATTACGTTCTTAGTTGTACGAAAACAAAAGCGATCTATCTCTTTTCGACGCGTAGTAATTGAATGTTCCTGTCTCGCTCTAGTTAGCTGTCAAAGCCAGTGTTCACGAACATCTGATGGTGAATAGTGAATAAGATTATGTATTAAACACTAACTTTTACTGCGACTTTGTCTGTACAGAATTAAAAAAATATTAGTAAATAGCTTATTAGACTATGTACAACATCTATGCTAAGATAATCGAGATTCATTATGCCGTTTAATTTAGCTAAATTGTATTATAACACTGGCTTAGTTTTTTTTTTATAATAATGCTATCCACACTATCATAATAAAGCGTCAACACACACTACTTCGTGGCGTAGGATGTCAGCAATTACGTAGTATCTTTGAATAATTATTTCGTTTATAAAAAGCCCTACACTTACGACATGCTTTAGGTATGCTATTAAACTTACGGGATAAATTAGAAAAAACCTCCTTATGGGAAAGGGACCATAAACAAGCTGCCAACATTAAGGAAGCAAGGTTATTATGTTAACTGTAATTTGAACATTTGCTATTGAGAATTTAACAAATGTAAATAATAAAATGAAGTTTTTATAATTCCACGCGGTTGAAGGCGGTCGGGGACAGCTTGTTAACTTATAAACATTGTAACAACAGCTGAAATTCAGTCATATTGTCAACATAACACTATTATCTTTGTATGTAAATGTTTGTAAAAGTTTCAGCGAGACGTGTATATTTTTACAACGACGTTTGTACTTTGATAACCGTTATCAGTTCTCGTTTATGTCCATATTCTGTTGGATGGATACGTTACTATGTATAAATGTTTGAATTGATGACATCAGTAATAGCGCAAGCCTTCGACTAAACTATCGGACAACAGTTGTGCGATTGTCGATTGTTTCGCAGCCAATTCATTTTAGTTGCACAAAAAAAAATCACGACTAAACAATCGTCTGATAGTTTAATCAAAGGTGTGCGTTGCCTTAATGTCCTATAGCCTAAAGGCGCAGTTTAAAAGTCGATAACTAGGTCATATCTCATACGGAGGCCTAATTAAAGTCCCTTTCTCTTACCACCCTTTTCTTATAAGGAAAGGATGGGAGGGGAAAGTGGATTAGACGGTGGAGGAAACGCATAGGATGGGGAAATATCTTATTTATATGCGTTTCCTCCTCTGTTGATTAGGGGCAGGCAACGCATCTGCAATTGCGGATGTCTATGGGCAGCGGTCGCGTCTCCATTTTGGCGGATTCAGGTGGACGCATGCTCGTTTGCTACCTTATATTCGAAGAGTCCGTCGCATACTGGTTGAGGCCTGATGTAAAGGGATTATAGAACAAGACTTAGTTGACGAGTATAGGTGAGAAAGGTAAGGAATATCAACTCATGCGGGCGCTATCACCTAATTATTTAAGCGGCAGTTGCATGCTTGAACAGGACATCTCTTACACCACACACTAAGTAATAGTACAGCGCACTTAACAGTCTTGTTAATCGACTTATATTCTTAGGATTGTCATAACCCTTGCAATTCCGTCTACCTCAAACCTAACCAGGTACATCGCATGACAATCTGATCAGGAGATATATGTTGCGTGGCGGAAACGATAACGGTAAAAATATCGCAAAATTATAACATCGCCTAATCTACTAACTTCGCTAATTACTTCCTTATTCTATTATTTACTTTTGATTACATTCTTGTTTTAACTACTTATTTAAAAAAAATGCCGCTTCATTTGTTTTTAGATGCAAGTTTTCTACACACCACCCGTATTTGCTTCATTCTTTAAGTCTTACAAAAAACTGTTATAAATTATGTAACGACAAATTGATTTAGTACTTCTAAAGTAAATTTATTTAAATGTTCGCGTACCAAATATCAATATTATAAAAGTGGCGTATCACTTATTCGCAAATAGTTAGTGCAAATATATGCAAAATCCAGCCACGAGGTCAGACCATGCTAGATTTCTGATTTACAAAGAACTCGATACAATGTTGTTATTGAAGGGAAATATCGATTGAGTAATCGATATTTCCCTTTCCTCAGCCAATTCATCCCATTCCTTGTTATAATGTGAAAAAAGCAATAATCTCCTTTTTACGACATTTCGTCGTAGTAGTAAAGCAACCGCTGCCCATAGACATCCAGATTGTGGATTATACCGTACCACCTTTTAGTTCCACTATCACCAATAAGGTGACAGGTGGACCCGTTACGAAATAAGTTCCAACCGTCCCCTCGTCACTAAAGGTGGGACGGATGAAATTTTTTATTCTCATCTGTCTCCACGTGGGGACAAAGGGGTGACGGTTGGGAATAAACACAGATTGCAGACGTGTTGTACCTTTAATCGACAGAGAAGAGGACGTAAAGAGGATATTTTCCCTTTTTATGCGTCTACGATATCAAATATTTCCCCTTCTAATCATTAAGGGGGAAGAAAAAAATTACAGATGTAGTTATTGGCCGCATTTTTTACTGTTCTGTTCTGTTACATTAACAACAATGTCCTCGTCAACGTCGCGTCGTGATTCCTTGAGTGTAATCATTATCAGATAACGTTCTTGTATCAACGTAGGTATAACATTGTTGCGTTACTTCTAGAAGTGTCCACGCGGTCGACTACTCTTTGATTAAAACTATCGCACTGTTTCTCGCTTTGATTCCTATGAGCTTATATGGAGGTGTGCTACTCGATTTTTAGTTTTACAGTGCCCGCTTTAACATCTTAGCACTGCAGGGCCGGCACGCACGGTGTAATACCACGACCACACAGAAGACGTGGATGTAATTCCGTGTTTCGTCTGATGAGTGTGGTGCCAAAGGCCTAATTTAAGTCCCTTACTCCTTACCACCCTTTTCTCATAAGGAGAGGATGGGAAGGCAAAGTGCATTTGACGGTGGAAGAGACGCATTGGAAGGGAAAATGTCCTCTTAATGTGCGTCTCCTCCTCCGTCGGATAAGGGTAGGCAACGCATCTGCAATTGCGGATGTCTATGGACAGCGGTCGCTTCGCCATTTTGGCGGATTCGGGTGGCCGCTTGCTCGTTTGCCACCTTATGTTATAAAAAAAAATTGTGCAACTAAACAGTTGAGTTAGCGAAACGATCGACAATTAACATCAGTTGTGCGATAGTTTAGTCAAAGGTGTACGCCCGCTCTAAAAGATTAATAAAAGTTGCAGCAATGATTATTTTTTTAAGTATCAGTAGATTTTTGTTAATTTACTAATAATTCGTTTAACCATACCAAGTAAGCTCTAGCCTTGTGCTAGGATATAGTTCACGACAATAGTCGAATGTCTGGATTCGAACCACCGACCGCAATATCGGTAAACCGTACCCCAAACCATTAGGCTATTGGCGATTGTGGTTGTGATTCGTTTAAACCCAAATAATTGAAGATCGCAAACAGTTACTTTAAAGCATTGCAAGCGATATGCGACATTTCCACGTGTTATGTGCAGTCGGTGCAGCGGCCATTAAAACGTGACGTATACTTTATTTATGGCTGTTTAGGTTAGTTTACAATGTCCATATCAAATTATTACCGTGGATTACAAGGAAAAGAATTACAAACGATATATTAGAGACTGTAACTGTTTTATGCGGTTTGTCTTGCAGGCCGCTTATTTTTGACAAAATGTATAAGTAAAAAATAAAGCAGAAATTATTCTTCGAATTATTATGAGTGCACAGAAATGAGGGGATAACTACAACATACTAAGGAATCCAAAAAGAGATTTTATTTCTATATATTTTCTCTAGTGATAGATATAAAAGTACTTTAAATAAAGGAATTTTTTATAAAAAAAAACCTACGTTTATACTTTAAAACTGATTTTTATAAATTATCCTTTATTAAGTAGAAATATGGCAACAATATCGGACCTGTTAATTTTCCATACGATGTTCATTCTCGAAATAACCCGTGTTACACACGCGGAGACAGCGTGGCTGCCGCGTAACACGCGATTCGATTACAATCACACAATAACTAGAGAGATAACAGTATTTAAAAAGTATAAACACACTCTTCACGTAAAAGGAACGGATGAAAGGAGACTACATGTGACAGAAATGCAAATGTTAAGATGTATGTGGTAACACGAATGGATAAGATACGAAATGAGTATATTAGAGGAAGTTTGAGAGTAGCCCCCGTAGTATAGAAGGTAATGAGTAAAAGGTTAGCATGGTATGGGCATGTTATGAGGAGGGATGAATCGCATGTTACAAGGAGAACGTTAGTTATGAGTATGGAAGGGTACATCGGTAGAGGTAGACCTAGAAAGAGATGGATTGTGTGAAAGGTGACATGATGAA
Source organism: Papilio polytes (assembly GCF_000836215.1). Classification (NCBI taxonomy): domain Eukaryota; kingdom Metazoa; phylum Arthropoda; class Insecta; order Lepidoptera; family Papilionidae; genus Papilio; species Papilio polytes. The sequence goes on from NW_013526027.1 coordinate 2,645,322, forward strand.
GGGAGTGATGACTGAGATGACGTATGATAGAGTTATGTGGAGGACAAAAACCTGTTGCGCCGACCCTACGGGAGTAGGATAAGGAGATGATGATGATGATACACACTCTTCCTTAGTATGGGAAAGGAAACAACAACAACTTTAACAGTGGTAGAGCCCGCTTTAATATCGTACGAATGGGACGGCTCGCCCGGTGTAATACCATAACTACACAGAAAACAAGCGTGAATTGGAAGCAATTTCGCGTTTTGTCTGATGAGTGTGGTGCTGGAGGCCTCATTTTAGTCCCTTTCCCTTGCCACTCTTTTCTTAGTAGAAAAGTATGGGAAGGAAAAGTGGATTTGACGGTGGAAGAGACGCATTGGAAGGGAAAATGTCCTCTTTATGTGTGTCGTCCTCTGTCAATTAAGGGTAGGCAATGCATCTGCAATTGCGGATGTTAATGGGCAGCGGTCGCTTTCAATTTCGGTGGATTCATGTGGCCATTTGCTCGTTTGCCACCCTATGTTACAAAAAAAAAGGAAAAAGGACAAAAATCAGGACAACGTTCATCAGAAACGCAGAATAACTCCCACTTTAAGCCTGTTCAGTGTGGTTTGACAATTTGGTTTGATGTTTGTGAAACACTTATTTACATAACATCACTGTTTCTCATGAATGAATTTATTTTTGTGACATCTTCAGTATCAGACGCTAACACCGATCAATCATGTACTATCATAGCTAACATAACCTCAATTTTGAATTACATTTAAATATCTCCAATGACAAAAGATTTGTACGCATTCAATTCACGTAAAAGCTACCTGGCCGATTTAAAAAATTCTTTCACTATTGGAAGGGTAATTTATCTGTAACAGGCTATGTTTTTTATTACTTTTTTAATTTTACGCGGGCGGAGTCGCAAGCAACATTAAGTAGCTTATAAACTACGAATTTGTTCCAAGAAATAAATTAAAAAGTCATGTTTTGGTTATAGTGTAAAAAAATTCCGTGTAACATTCTTGTAGCAGCAAGACTTTTCTTATCCAATTTCTAAAAGATGGTAAATGAAAGAAAAATTAGGACACCTCATTAAGCGGGGCCTTCTCAAGTCGGCCGTCGGTGTCGGGTAATTTTCGAATATTTCCGTGCTAAGCTTGAAAAAATTAACTTACAATTTTTTAAAGGAATTATGTGTACTGTTCTTTATTTTAGTAATTTTTCGAATGAATATTTTTCTGGTATCCCTTAATTCTATTAGGTTGTGTTAAGAAAGGTTATATTTTCTTTAAAGACATTTTTACGAAGTTACTTTTACCAAAAGATTTGTCATCTAAAACCTATGCTAAAACAAGAAGAGAATTGCCACCAGAATTAGTCGAAGTATTGAATCGACCGCTGCGTATAGTATCCGCAAATATTAGTTTAGGCAACACAAGATTGTTTATTTTATATTTACTTCACTTTAAGACATAATAATTTTAATTAAAGCACAGAGTATTAACAAAAAAGTTTTCAGATTTAATATTTTATGATCTAGAAAAATTGCAAATGGCGTCGGCCGGGCACCGCCATTTGCATTTTGATGGCTTAATTAAATGAACGGCCGGCGGGAAGCAGTTTAGCACAAATAAAAAGATAACCTTAAATTTTTATCTCACTCTTCAAAACTAATGGACTTATTTTAACTCTACTTTTTAAAAATGATTTTAAAAAGGCAACATTTTCCTACAAACATCATACTAATATTATAAATGCGCAAGTTATGGTGAAGTAACAGCTAGTAATAGATAATTTGGATTGTCAATAAGCATTTTATTATAACTACAGTAAACAACAAGTTTTTAAAATTACAGATAGCAAAAATTTGTATTTAATTAAAATAACAAGTTTCCGTTTACAGTTTACCCAGTTTACGTTTTAATTTTAAAAGTTTTAATATGATCCCAAAATACTTTATGGATTAATTACTTGACTTTAATTTTAATGCAATTAAAATAAAGTAAACGAAATTTTAATCCAAAAATACATAACAGGTTATTGCTAAAAGATCTCGAGTGATTAAATTCGGAACTGATTATATCCACTGCATTTTATTAATGTAACATTTTAAAAGTGGATGTAGTTTTTATTATACAGAACAGTTTTTTCTTCATTTCATACTAATGAAATTTTTGGAGGTTAGGTTTACAACAGTGATCTAAATCTAACCTCCAAAACAATGTAACATTCATAGATGTCGCTACTGTTGTTTAAGATCAAACCATACTATAATATTCTGAAGTCTCGTGTTTTACATAAATTAAAATACTATATTAGTTAAACTATTGTATTTAATTGATTTTTAATCCATACTAATGTAATAAACAGCAAAGATTTGTAGTTTTGTATGTATTGAAATAACTCAAAAAGTACTGGAACCATTTCAAAAATTCTTTCACTATTAAAAAGCTACGTTATCACTGAGTAATAGGTTATAATTTTTAATTTCAAGGAGACGAAATCGCGAGCAACAGTACGTTTTTATTATTGAACAAGTTTTATATTTGTATATTGTATTTGTATTTGTAATATCAAGTAACTTTCTGTGTTGCCAACATCGACCTTGACAATGTCCCATTTATAATGTCTGTGCATAAACACTTCCTTCCTTGCTTGATATATTCTGATGTTATACCGCGACTTCCTGTTTTTGATACTAGCACCTTTACAAGATGACAAACGAGTAAACGTCGATTTGAATTCGTTAAAATAGCGAAGTAATTACTGCTATTAAATATTTGAAATTGTACATTCTCTTTAGTCGATGGAATGCAAAGAAAGATAACATTTCTAATGTGTCCTCGATGCAAAATTCACTTTCCGGTCCTATTTCCTTACAAGAAAATGGATGGGAAAATAAGTTCAAAATGTCTAAATGACAAATAAATATGAAGGACAGATAAAAGGAGACTACAAGTGGCAGAAATGCGAATGCTAAAATGGATGTGTGGGGTAACACGAATGGATAAGATACGAAATGAGTATATTAGAGGAAGTTTGAGAGTAGCCCCCGTAGTAGAGACGGTAACGAGTATAAAGTTAGTATGGTATGGGCATGTTATGAGGAGGGAAGAATCAGATGTAACACGGATAACGTTAGCTATGAGTGTGGTATACCGATAGAGGTAGACATAGAAAGAGATGGATGGATTGAATGAAAGGTGACATGATGAAGGGAGTGATGACAGATGACGTATGATACAGTTATGTGGAGGACAAAAACCTGTTGCGTCTTACGGGAGTAGGGTAACGATGATAATGATGATGAAATGACATATCTTGAAATTAATTTTGTATTCACACGATAAAGGTCCATAAATTATAGTTTTCTTTGATCAGGAAGTGAATAATAATTAAACAGTGGTAGAGCCCGCTTTAACATCTTCGCACGAATGAGCCGGCTCGCCCGGTGTAATACCACAATCACACAGAAGACAGTCGTGAAGTGACGCAATTCCGCGTTTCGTCTGATAAGTGCGGTGCCGGAGGGCCAATTTTAGTCTTTTTCCCGTCCCACCTTTTTCTTATAAGAGTAGGATTGGAAGAGAAAGTGGATTTGACGATCGAGGAGACACAAAGAAATGAGAAATATCCTCTTCATGTGCGTCTCCACCTCCGTCGATTAAGAGTAGGCAACGCATCTGCAATTGCGTATGTCTATGGGCAGCGATCTCTTCGCCATTTCGGATTTAGGTGACCGCTTGCTCGTTTGCCTTCTTTTTGTAAAAAAAAAGAACAAAACCGTGAATATTTTGTGCAGTGTTACTTTTGATCCGAGTTTTATGTTCAGCTATAAAACACAATGTCATACAAACGAACAAAACATCCACAGTTTGATACAGATGTGAATAGGTAGCGCAAGTTTCGAATAACTAAGACTAAGTATAATTAACTCTATTGTTGAGAGTTAAGGTTTCTTTTCGTTTGTTGTTTTAATACAAACTTATTGCGAGGGTTGTAATTGTGAGTAATTATAGATTTTATGACGCAGGGAATCGTAAATGATCCTTTACATTGTGGAATTTTATTAAACATCTGTTATAACAATATTTAATATACAGTCCTATTGTCCAAAGTTCTAGGATTAAGCGATACCAGTTTTTGACACCGTGTTACAATACCTCATACTTCGTAATAATAGTTAGAGTTTCTGTATGTGGTATCGAAATAAAGTCACATACATTGTATATAAAATTTATATCTCTAAGAAAGATCTTACTAATATTATAAATGCGAAACTTTAGATGAGTTTGTAGCCTAAACGGCTGAATAGATGTCGATGGAATTTGGCATATACGTAGAGGATAGTCTGTAGGAACACATAGCCTACTTTACCTCTTTTCAGTTTTTTTCGCAGGCAAAAGCTAGGTTTTATAAAATTTTGTCTGTCTTTCCGCAATTCGGCTTTTGTTTCGAATTAAGTGGGTTATTTTTAGTATTTAGACTCAAATGTAGTTGTTATACGTTTGAATTGTTTACGATTGAATAATCTATTTCATTCCTTTTACCACACTAACAAGCCAGTAACAAACAAGACCTTGGACAGTTAAGAAGTAATTTATGACTTCTTAGTAAAACTTAAGTAACCAACAAGCTCTGAAGTCACAAAAGCTTTAAAGTTTGTTCGTCAATGTGGAATAAAAAAGCTCCAGTCCCTCCGTGTTACGCGATGTCGTTAAGATCCCTCTACCTCCGATGTTATCACCACAGCACGACTCGAAACGTAAAAAAACCCAATCAACCTAAAACTAAGAAAAAAAACTTCCATTTGATACGGGTTATGTTTTTTGTCAGTTGTGTTCACTTGTGTGGGTTTTGTTATTTAATTTGTAAAATAATTTTACTTTTGAATTTTTTTGGTTATACGTTACTAGCTTTCGCCCGCGACTCCGTCCGCGCGGAATTAAAGAAAAACAAAAGTAGCCTATGTGTTCTTCCAGACTATCCTCTACTTCTAAGCCAAATTTCATCGAGATCCCTTCAGCCGTTTAGGCTACAAACTCTAACAAACATCCATCCATCTAAACTTTCGCATTTATAATATTAGTAAGATTACTAATGGATGTTTGTTAGAGTTTGTAGCTTCAACGGCTGAATAGATCTTGATGAAATTTGGCATAGATGTAGAGGATAGTCAGGAAGAACACATAGGCTACTCGTTTTTTTTTTCCATGCGGACAGAGTCACAGGCGAATGGTAGTAATTTATAACGTAAAACTAAGTTTGGACTTTAAGAAGTGAACCAAACAAAATGGATTTTGAAAGAAATTCTTAACAAATTGTGCTGTAAAGAACATAAGATTAAAGTACTGTCATTTACATCACTAAAAAGATTCCTTCTATCGTGTAATCAACAATATTATGAAATCTTTAAACCCTAACCTAAATAGTTGAGGTACAAAATCCATGTTTTCACATAAGAATATTGCGTAGGTTTTACTTGCCATGTTAAACAGAGATTAACTAATCAAGCTTACGATAAACAGCGCCATCTCTTGACGTTTTAAAACCACATCTTAAACTAACAACGATAAATCTTCATAATCTATACAAAAACTGACAGACAAGAAAATCCTATGAAGCAAATTTTCGTAGTTTAAACAAGTTTTAAATAATTCAAATAGTAATCCATATTTCGATGGTTCCTAAGTAAACTATCGTATGTTTGAAATTAAAATTTTTGCGAGATAAAATTTCAACCAATACCATTAATGTATTTTTGGGGCGTGGCAATGCTCTCGAATGACGTATTCAAAACGTGCTACAGCGAGTTTTAACATATTTTTAATTGTCTGTAATCAAAATAATGTCATCCATACGACATTATAAAGTACCGTGAAGCTTTTATTATTGTTTCTACACGAGTAAAAAATGACAATCTGTACAGGGCTGCCAACAATTCTCCAAATACTATTGTTAATCTATACATATAATAAAATTGGAGTGTCTGTTATATCAAAAGAAAATTTCCAGATTTCGGAATGTATGTATAGAACTCGGATGTAATTTCGGAATGTATGAATAGAACTGTGCAGTGCCAATACGAACATTACATGTTTAATGGTACCAAGTATTCAAACACATATGTATAAAAATGTACTTTGTTGAAATTAAATAAAAAAAAATGTATTTGAGTTGTTGATAACAAAAATCGCATTTAATCTTTTTCTGTCTGTTCTTAAACCGCGTTTGTTCCGGGTAACCTCCAAAACGGCAGGGCCGATTTCGACCGGTCTTTCACTGAAGGGTAGCTGACATAGACGGGCATATTATAGGCTACTTTTTATCTTAATATTGCGTGGACGAAGGGCAACAGCTATCTTATAAAACATTTGTTAATAGACATCTTAAAATGTTCCAACACTAGTTAAAATATGTAAACTTGTAAAACGATAAATATAAATGACAACCCTAATTCGATCAGTCCTGTAACCGAAGTCATGCGATCAGCGCGTGATAATGACTGCCCATGTGTTGACAACCCTGCGACCTCCCCGAGGAACCACTTGACTGTAACACAGCAATAACACCTTTATTACGTATAGCATAAAACCTACAATCGTGTGCAACACAAATCTATTTATAGGACAACAAGTGTACTCCTTATTGAGTGCAATCATTAATTAAGAGGAATAGTGTTTCGTTATTAATATGGTTGTAGAAATGAATTTGAATCTTAACAGTGTGTAATAAAGTTAGTTTTATGTTGATTGATGATTAATTGAGAAAATTATTTATAGATGAGTACGATCGGACATAATGGTAACACTGTTTAGTTGGTGCATTTGAATGATTTTAATATATCTGTTACAATCTATACTATTATAATAAAGCGTTAACACACACTTCTTTGTTGCCTAAGATGTCAGCAATCACAGCATGTTTTTGAATAATTCTTCTTTTTAATAAAAGGCCCTACACTTACGTCACGCTTTAGGCTATATGTTTTCACGCAATTAAACTTAAGGGGTAAATATTTTGGATAAAAACCCTAATGCGGGAAAGAGACCATAAGTTGCTGCCAACATTGCCATAGTAAGGTAATTGGTATTTTGACATTTGCAATTGAGAATTTGACAAATGCAAACAATAAATTTATAATTTCATGAGGATGAAGCCGCACGCGAACAGCTAGTTACTAAATACAAAGTAATTATGCCTACATAATGCTTAATGACACTTGAAGTGCAGACAGAACACTTGAAATATTCTCAAGATCTTACACGTGGGTGGAAACGCATGGACATCTTAACGATATTGCTTCTATACCGCTTCGATGTTACAAATACGGCTGTGATGCCGCGATTACTTTAATTTCGAGTGGTTTTTAAACGTATCTTCGAGTGTCGTCTTCAGAATTAATCACGTGTAGAATATTCAAATTGGATTCCACTGTGGATAATTTCGTGAAACAAATGTGTCATCTCTTTTCTTTAGTTAAGAAAAAGTGAGATAGCGGTAGTCACGATAATAAAGCTAAGCTCACAGACACTTTATTTGCTACTAAATTTCGCCCGCGACTTCGTCCGAGTGGAATAGAAATATACAAAAGTAATTAGCTTATGTGTTCTTCCAGACCATCCTCTACATCTATACCAAATTTCATCGAAATCCGTTCAGCAGTTTTGGTCCATACATCCAAACATTCGCATTTATAATATTAGTAAGATAATATTTATCAGATTCTTCGTCTTTTGGACAAAAAAATGATCTTAAAATAAGCATAATTAATACAAAAACTATACTTATAAGCACATAATAAATAGAATTCGAGATTCGAGTGTTTTCAATTTGCTAAAATTTGGGTTCGTAGGGACTGCTGATATAAAAAATAAAATTAACTTTTCCGTATCTTATATCCTCATTGCACCGATACTACAGTTTTATTTATTGTAGGGTTGTATTCGTAGTTAAAGTAATTAAAAATGTCTCCAACAGAGGGCGTTATCTAAAGCATTGCTCCCGAGAGCAACCCTTCCGATCGCGCCCGCTGTCTCCCTGAGTCGGGCAACATTTAGCACGCTTCATTTAACGTCGATTAATCACTCCCAGAGTTGCCAGCTTTTAACAACCCGTTTACGAGTTTCATAATTATGTAAATTTTGTAATTACTTGATAACTAACTGCCGAACCTTGTTGGTTATTTTGTATTTTTTACCTCTTTTTCGTTGGTTTAAGATAGACGAAAATATGGACGATAAAAGAATTATTTATAACATAACTAGCTTTCGCCCGCGACTCCGTCCGAGTGGAATAAGAAATACAAAAGTGAGTAGCCTATGTGTTCTTCCAGACTATCCTCTACATATATACTAAATTTCATCGAAATCTGTTCTGCTGTTTTGGCTACAAACTCTAATAAACATCTATCCATTTTCTTTACTAAAGACGTTAAATCTTAAATCGTAGTGCGGAGATAGGAAAAGATTAAAAGGCTAAATGCTGAATGTGTACATACCTTATCGTCATAAAAACTGTAGTTACAGTCAAATAGACGCATAAACGTAACAAATTATGACCAATTATTGCAATAAAATGATACCAAAACGCTTGAAGTTTGTCAACATTCACCGGTGAAAACTGGTTTATACCGGTTTCAGTCTTAAACTAGCTTGTAATCCTGTTTACATAAATAGAGAAATTTCAACTCTATTCCATTGTTTCATGGATTATATTTGATTGTTTTGTTTTTAGAGATTTTTGATAATATTTTGATGGATATGGTTGTTTTTTTGGCAGATAAGCGTGTGGACGCGACTTTATAATGATGTTAGTAATTAGGCGACAAAATAAAGGTTTTTTTGTTGCTAAGCGAGCTGTTTGTTTCTAAAAAAAGCTTGTTTTAAGATTTAATTTCTCAAAGTACTCGTATACAGATATGTATTTGTGTATTCTTCAATGGCGGATTTGAGAAAAGTGTTTTAAATTCTCGAATTTACAAGAATAAGGGCCTGTCCCACCAAATTGTAAATTGTTAACAATCCAACGTGTAAAATATATGATGGAAATATCGGATTTTATTCCCTTATGACAGCGACGTCATTTTTAAACTATCTGAGCTATCAGCCAATGTTGGGACAGACTCTTAGTAATAATTGTAGTATATTGTATGTTAGAAGTTACGATAGGAATCTAGTATTGTTAAGGATAATAAAACTATTAATAAAAGAACCGAAACGTGCACAAGTAGCTTATATAAATGGACTAACAAAAAACAACAATCTCTATTTCGGTCCGAAGCTCGAAGTTGAACAAAAAATATGTGGCACTGCGTAACCCGTCGTCCATATTTTTTTCCAATCCTTATAACTGACTCTTTCCTTCCCCACAAGTTAGAGAGAGATAGACGCCTGTCAAATGGCCGCGCCATATTTTTGATGCGTTCATTTTATGCCGTGGTGAATCCTATTGAACATTTTTTTTTTTTCTAAAACAGATTATTGAATCGATCCGATACGATTTGGTAGCACTTTTCTTGTTCATTTATTCGGATGTTACCATCATAAAAATAAATTGTTTGCTATTAAATTTTATTTTAATGGTCTTTTATAGTTTGTAATAAATAAAAAAAATCTAGTTTACGTTCTTTTGAATTACCTTTTATTAATATCTTGATTCGAATGACGTTTTGGTGTAACACTACAGAATGAAGATATTTGTTTTTTTTTATTTTTTTTTAAGTAAAAAAAACTATTTTACCTTTATAAGCTTATTTTAACTAACAGAAAAAGTCATAGATAAATTAAAAATCCCTTTGTGTAGATTTTAAAAATCGTCACTAAGGACTTAATTTAAACGTAGCAGAGAATCAACAAGAATATAACTTAGCCAAAAAGAAGCAAGTCATGACAAAGCTTTGTGACAAAAAGTAAGCCTCCATCACGCGCTACTCAAGGGCACACGTTCCGACATTACGTTTTTTATATATTTGAAAAGACACGATCCTACTGACCTCATTTATTTTTTTACTATTTTTCTTATAAAACTTGGCGTTTATGTTTATCTTGTTCCTTACAATATTGACATTACATGAAATAACTAAACCCATGTTTAAGTGTACTTAATCTAAGCTTAAGTTCTGCAAAGTAATGTTAAACATCATAGTTTTAATGACTTTCTCTATCTATACTATCTATACTATCTATACTATTATAATAAAGCGTAAACACACACTTCTTTGTTGCCTAAGATGTCAGCAATTACAGCATATTTTTGAATAACTCTTTTTTTAATAAAACGCCCTACACTTACGTCACGCTTTAGGCTGTATATTTTAACGCGATTAAACTTTGGGAGTAAATATTTTGGATAAAAACCCTAATGTGGGAAAGAGACCATAAGTTGCTGCCAACATCAAGGAAGCAAGATTGCCAAGGTTTGTCATGTGATGTCATTTTGACATTTGCAATTGATAATTTGACACAAGTAAACAATAAAATAAAATTTTCATAATTTCATGCAGATGAAGTCGCACGGGAACAGCTAGTTTATACTAATATTTTAGTAAAAAGACTAGTGTTTTTGTATTTTTGTATGTATTGAAATAGCTCAAAAACTACTAGGTCGATTTTAAAAATTCTTTCACCGTTAGAAAGGTAATTTATCTGTAAGTAACATATGTTATGTTTTATTAATTCGTAGACCTAGTCGCAAGCAACAGCTAGTATTTAACAAGCACATAAAAAACTTTACGTTAACCGATCATTTAAATTCGTAAATATTAATAAATAATTTTTAACAAAAAGAATATTAAGCCTTAAAAACAATTAACAATATTTAAAAAATGGTGTATTGCATAAACACATATTTTTTATATATACGCAGTTATTACGTCGCAGCTGATTTTACCAAGTACTTGTAGTTTCACCCTACCGCAAGGGATGAGGGTGCGACGGTCAAGGCCAACCCTTATTGCGTTTTGCATATTACGCAGTTTTTCAACGAACAGGAAATTTAGGTATACAATGGAGACATTTTTTAAAAAAGGAAGTCTAGAATAACGGTGTAAAAAGCAATCTAAAGGACTTATTTCCTAGGTCTCCTTCCTAGCTATAATTTATTTTAAATACTTACTTTCGACTGCGATTCCGCGTGGAATTAAAAAACAAATATAGCATATGTTCCAGAATATTCTCTACATCGATACCTTACATAGAGAACTGAGCAATTTGGCTACAAACTACAAGCATCCATACATCTAAACGTTTGCATTTTTAATTTAGGTGCGTGCAACTTGACCAAACTATCGCACAACTGCTTAGTCTCGCTTTGATTCGTGAGCTTATATGGTGCGCACACTACTCGATTTTTAGTTATGGAACTAAACAATTGAATGAGCTGCGAAACAATCGACAATCGCACAACAGTTGTGCGATAGTTTAGTCAAAGATGTCCGCTCATCTATACTATAATAAAGCGTAAACACACACTTCTTTGTTTTCTAAGATGTCAGCAATTACAGCATATTTTTGAATAATTCTTTTTTTAATAAAAAGCCCTACACTTACGTCACGCTTTAGGCTTTATATTTTCACGCCATTAAACTAAGGGTGTAAATATTTTGGATAAAACCCTAATGTGGGAAAGAGACCATAAGTTGCTGCCAAGAAAGAAAGATTGCAAAGATTTGTCATGTCACGGCATTTTGACATTTGCTTTTGATAATTTGACAAATGTAAACAAAATAAAATTTTCATAATTACATGCGGATGAAGCCCTCGGGAACAGCTAGTATAAGAATAAATGCATTAGATATAAAACTTGTTGCCTACCCGCAAATCAATTCAACGCTTGTCCTTTTGCAGCAGTCATCTAATAAAACAGAGCGGGGAGCGACCGGCCATTATCTATTTGAGGCCGGGACTCCGCCTTCCGCTGCACACCGCACCAATGTCCCAGTCAATGTCCCACTCCCAGTCCGAGTTACAGTCCGGACTGGGAATTATTTACCCCACTTGATTCCGTTACATTGGCAGTGGGCGACACTCACACCGTAGTCTGTAAATACTAATATTATAAAGAGGAAAGATTTATATTTTAGTATGTATTTAATTCACGATAAAACTACTGGGAAGATTGTAAAAATTCTTTCACCATTAGAAAGGTCATTTATCTGTGAATAAGCTTTATTTTTTATTATTTTTTCAATTTCACGCAAAAGAAGTCGCGAGCAACAGCTAGTAAACGCTAAAATAAAAGAACAGATTTCTATAGGACAATATACTTACTGAACCTATACATTTAATATACAGTTTGTTAGTGTTTTCTAAAGGAACTTGAAAATAATATAAACATGCAATATCGTCTACTATTAACAAACGTATCTGTTATTGACTCTCAATTAATGTATTCGCTACGGTGTGATTGCGTTCAATTTTTATTATACGTAGATTCGGTAACTGTTTCCAAGCCATTTGACGTGTATTTCGTTCGCCATTCAATATTAAATTAATACCCTTTTACGACTAGACCCTTAATAAATCTTACATGGCAATCTTAATTCATTTATAATCACTTGATAATATTAATTAACGGTTAATTTTATGACAAATTATATTACGTATTCAATCACAGAGTAAACATATAATAGAAATGTAAGTTTATATCTACAAAACACGATCTGTCTCGACTTACGCTTGTATATTCCAAAGAGTTCCTAAACTAGTTTATTTAAACCTCTTTCGAGTATATAAAAAGTTTACCAAATGAACATGCTCGGTATCCTATACATCGCTGTGATCTACATACAAATAGCCGTTGCCATCTGCGACGGCGATCTTCCGTAACGTATTCTATGACATGAAGAAATCGCTTCGACTCACTTCATACAACCTCTCGCTCTAACACGTGTGCTCTCGCTCACACCCCAATCTACATTATGACGATAAAGTGACATTGAGCGTAAGATTGGGTTGAAGAAATGACAAAGATTATGTTGCAGTTAGAAAGTTTCAAATTAAAGGAATATGACTTCTACTCTTTGGTATTAAGGTCTACTTGTTTCATATTGGTTTCAAAGTATGTTTGTATCAGAGTAAGGAAGTACTTTCCTTAGAGAGTAAGTCGGTATGTTTAGGGGCTGGCAGGAGGCGTCAAAGCGCATCATTTTGCAGAATAAGTTAGACGCTTGCTATGATAACGCGAGATAAGTCCAAGTTACGGCCCGACTTAAGTAATGATGTTCCTCCAAAGTTTATTCATCGAATTTCTGGGAGTTTGCGTTTTATTTTAATATTTTTTTTCACTGAAAAGACAGACAAATTGGACAGACAAACATATAATGGAGTTTATTATATAAATTGCGTTTTAAAACGTTTCTAGTATTTATCGTAAAATAATATTTCTTACATTGTCACTTTTCTGAAAATACTAAAAAGTGGAAACTAAAATGGCCGCCATTCTTTGCTCTTTTTACCTAATATCGTTGTGTTGAAATTAAAGTATTTGAAATGTATTAGTTCCATTCGGAGGGTGAAAAGAGGATGTTAAAATCTTAGCACTCATCTAATAATAAAAAAACACAAACGTTTCTTCAACTTGTCCTCAAAACTAAGTAATTCATTACATTTTTATTACCTAGTTACTAACGCGTATAAGGCTCGAACATAAATCTTTTTAATCCGTGGTTTAACAAGAGAATTAAAACCAATGTACCTCAGTTTATAACAAGCTATTGTAACTAAGAATCGATTGTTTTAAATATTTCACTAGCTTTCGCCCGCGACTCCGCACGCGTGATATTAAAAAGTATGTCTATGTGTTCTTCCAGACTATCCTCTACATCTGTACCAAATTTCATCGAAATCTGTTCAGCTGTTTAGGCTACAAACTCTAACAAACATCCATCAATCTATCTAAACATTGGCTCTATGATGTATAGCTTTCGCCCGCGACTTCGTTTACGTGGAATTAAAAAACCAAAGCGAGTAGCCTATATGTTCTTTCAGACATCCATCCATCCAAACTTTTGCATTTACAATATTAGTAAAATAACCACGTCACAACAACGTCAACACAACGTTACGTCAGAAAACTAAGAACAAAATTAATTACTCTAAAACACTATTCTCCTTTGTTCTTGTCAAAGCGTCTTAGCGTCATCAAAAACTAGAGAAAAACGAACAATCCATCCCAAATTAAACTATAATGCGTACGGAATAGATCACATAATTGTATATTTTGAGCCAATTAATAAAATAGTACATGTATCGTTTGTAAGCGATAAGTGTAAACTTTTTCGCTGGAGCTTGGATCAATAACAGATTGCTTTATATTGGAAAATAAACCTTATCTGAGAGCGATAAGGTTTATAATCCAATGTAGTTGTCTGTATGCTTTCATTCGCTTGTTACTAAGCGTGTTCGCGGATGGGGAAAGGGATCGCCAACCTTTTTCTGGGGCGGCCCTGATAGGACTTTCACCTTTATTCTAAAGCTACTGTTTCTAGGTGACATTTTATATCAAAAATCTTTGTCGCTTGATTAAAATCTCGGTTTCATAATGTACTTTTACCTACTAACAATATATTTTAAGAATATTATTGCTTTGTTTAATACAAAAATTGATGATTTACTAACAATTATTTGCGCAAAATATAGCACGAATTAACTAACAATTTGAAATTACAAAATAACATTACAGAGTCATTTAAGACTATAGTTTTTTGTCGTAATTACGAAACAATTTCTCGAGTTAACCAAAGTACGTTACAAAGGCGTGGCACCTAGTAACAAGCGAAGAGTTAAACACTTAACAGTTAAATTACACATTAAAAAAACTAACGCAAAAGGTTGGCAACGCGAGACCGACGCCATAAATGCACTCTCTAGCGCAACGGGGCTATTATATCACTCAAAACTAGAACATCGTAAGCGTAACTAGAAGCACTTTTTTAATTTAGACTTTATGAGGTAGTACAATAAGGGCGAAGCATCACTGATTCTCTTTGTGAAGGTCGATGTCGGTTACGACTTTTTAGTTTTGTAGCGAGTCTTAACCGCGCATGCGCTAGTGTGCGTGTATCCTCGTGTCCGTGTGTATTGCGTCTGTGTGCGACATCGCTTCGGTCACGTAGGCTCGGCTCAGTCGGATTCACTGTGGAGTTTTGAGGACAAAACATTGGTAGAATGAAAAGCCTTTGTTATATTTTGCTATTATTTTGTCTTAAGCTCGTATTTAAGGAAATCCTTTTACTTGTAACTAACAGGGAATATTAAATATAGATTTTATACCTTTAATACATTGAAATAATTAATATATCGTAATAATAAACTTTTACTCGTTAATTCGATTTTTAATGTGTTTCAAGGTTTAGATAACGTTATGCTGATATTAAAAGCCGTTAATCAGTGAACAGCGATGACTTTGTTTCGTGTTCTGATGTCCGTTTCAATCGATAGCTATTGCACATAGCAACAGTTCGCGTCAGCTGTGCCGGGCGGGGGGTCGTCGGGTGGGGGGAGGGGGTGACGCCGCTGGCGAGGGGTGTGGAGTGAGGTGCGGGGGGCGCGGCAGATCGCACGATTGATTCCTCGCGAAAGTTGCCTTTGTGTGCCCCGGACGGAAGCGGGTAACCATCCGAAAATCACCTATACTATAACAACAATATGATACGTGGATATTCTAGAAAGATCTGGCATACAATATTATCTAATAACGGTGCTTTGAAACAAAGAAATTAGAGGTTATGGAGAGATATAGGAATGTAAAACTAACAAGTAAACAGTATAATAGTATGAACAAGTCTTTGAAAGTTATGTATATTATCTTAAAAAGTAGTACTTTATGTAGGTTATATAACATTTGTAACAAAGCTTAGTCATATTTTGTGTTAATGTTATTTTTAGCATGCGATTTCATATCGCAGCAATGAACAGAGAGCGATGTCGCGAGTACAAGCAATACGTTGGCACCATGTTAGCTTCCAACTTTACGCACCGTTTGTTTTATCCACGCCAGCACTTGCTCCAGTACTCCAGTTAGCATACTATCATTATTATTGGGAAGTTCTTTATGACGTTTCTTAGTGAATAGGAATTCTAAAATTTAACATCGTATTTAGACAGCATCGTCGTAATCATCGACTTGCCTTTATCCCTTACGGAGGGTCGTCACAGTATGTGCTACGTACATCTCTATCAGCCATATCTGATTCCACTACCTTAAGCATATCCTCTTTCACACAATCCATTCATAGTTTCTTCGGTCTTCTTTGTAGCCTGCATGCGTTCTTAACACTTTCTGGTATATATTCTCAGTATCGTCGTAATGTGATTTAAAAACATATACTTGGATCGAATTTTAAGCCAAGTTCTTCTACAAGATAAACACTTGAAGTCATTTCGCTCAAGTTGGTGAAGGAAATGGTTCGTACAATGAAATTCATATTACCCGTTTAAAAGATTGTAATTTAGGTTAGAAATTATGTTGAATTTAATTATTAAATCTTTCAAAGACATAATATTACTTTTTAATTTAATTAATTCAGATTTAACTAAGGTTTTCTTGTGTAAAGCTGAAAAAACGATCTACCATAGATTAACTAATAGTTAACGCTACAAATTGACGACAGAGGTTTGCAAAGGGACAGAAATCAATAAGTACAGATATTGGTTGCGAGGATGTGACGTATTTCATATTTTACCTAACAACGACCCTATGAATTCCACCTTGTATTCCTTTGTTATAATTCGCAAAGCATTCTGTGTCTTATTATTATAGGATAAAGCTCTTTTTAGAGTGTGTGTACGTAATAACGATTAGGAAACCAGAAAGGGATTGTGTAGGGGAAATTATAAAATCTTTTTATGGTAAATCAGACAAATTGGTCCCTGAATAATGGTCGACTATCGTCGAGATAGTTTGAAACTAACTAGCTTTCGCTTGCGACTCCGTCCGGGTGGGAATAATAATAACAAAAGTAGCCTATGTGTTCTTCCAGACTATTCTCTACATCTATACCAAATTTTACTGAGATCCGTTCAACCGTTTAGGTTACAAACTCTAACAAACATCTAAACTTTGGCGTTTATAATAATAATATGTATAATAATAATATTTTTAATAATGCTAGAGTTTGGTGGATTCAAAATTTGCCGTCTAATGTTGAACGTATCTCGATGAAAGGCATAGATATAGAGTATTTTGGAAGAACACATAAGCTATTCACTTTTGTTTTTAATTCCACGCGGACCACGCTTTTGAATGCTAGTTACTTTTATCAATCACTAGCTGTTGCTCGCGACTTCGCCGCATGAAAAATATAGCCTATGTTACTCACATATAAATTACCTTTCTAACGGTGAAAGAATTTTTAAAATCGGCCCAGTAGTTTTTGAGTTATTTCAATACATACAAAAATACTAATCTTTCCTCTTTATTATATTAGTATAGAAGATTTATAATTAGTTTATTTACTAAATACGCTTTGATCCTGATAGTTTTATCTGAACAATCGAAATTATTAGTTTTTTCAGTTTCAAACTGATGAGGAAGGATTATTAACAAGGATATTTCAATTAAAGGAAACACTTATTTGTTAATTTATTTATTTGCTATAATACCCAACGGCGGATCCAGGAGGGGAGGATGGGGGTCACGACCCTCCCCCCCTGAGCTGGTAGGTCAAGACCTTGACAAAATATATTTACATATTTCGTCAAGCTCTTGATTTAACCACGACTATGTGACCCTTCCTGGCGCCAAAGCTGGATCCGCCCGGAAATACACCATTCTCTTTGAAATCTAAGTTGATGACGAAGAATTTTGTATATCTGGTTTTTTTTCCACATCAATAAAATATGGCTGTAAATCTGTCATTTGCACAGATGTCATAAACTCCCCATTTTCTAATGAAGTATTGCTCAATTCTTGAAGTTGATATCGTGTCAGTATCTTTGCTATTTGAAGTTTAACAAGCGCTTGATTACGTAAAGACAATCTTTTTACTGTACTGGCATAACCTAGAAACTCCATATCAGTTCTGTCACATGGCACAGGTACGGTTGCTTCTTGTGTATTCCTTTCTGTGTTTATTTCTGTATTTATGTTTGTCATTATATTGTTTATTGTATCGTCGCTTTCTTGTCGTCTTCTTTTTACTGGACGTAATATCTTTTCTGGTTCTGGTTCAGGGTTTTGGACGTTTTGTGTCTCATCTTGTTCATTGTCTTCTTCTGTATCATTCTCTTCTGTATCAGATGAATCATTAGAAATTCTAGAAGTATCTGTTGGTCGTAATTTGATGTAGGGTTCAATGAAGGACATGTTATCGGACCATACCCAGTTGGAAAGATTGCTGGTGCTTTTGTTTCCTGATAGACGACACATTTTATGCTTTCTGTAAGTATCCCTTAGGTTTTTCCATTTGATTTTCAATGTTCGGACTGTAAAAAAGTATTCATTAAAAGCTAGTTTTAATTCAGTTTCTTCTAATTACTGTTTTATTTAACACAAAGTAAAAAAATGCTGCTTAGATTAGAAAATATATACGGTTTAGATGTTTGTTGCAAACATTATTTATATTACGAACTATAATAGCGAATTCTCAATGGAGAAATATTTATATAGAAATATAACAACATGCTTTTGTACCAATTCGTCAGTGAAAACCCATAAATCAATGCAATCTGCAAATCAACTAAAAGACATAACATTCTCTGTCTATATTTTGCAATAAAAGGTACTTATAATATAATCACAAGTTAGAATTAACGTCTATTACTATTAAGTATCCAACATACCTATAAATAATATCAAAATAAAAAAACATCAATTCATTTCATTGTAAAATATATCAAAGCGAAATAGTCTGGGCTCTCCACTTGTGAGCACACGCACACACACATATATGAATCTTTCGAAACAATACACAGTAAACGAAGCATTCATTTGATTACTTTTGAATAGATAGCTCTAAAACTATGTAAATAATCTGAAATACAAATAAAAACATAACTATAAAAATATCTTACCATCCATTCCCATCTTTTCTTTAATTTTCTTCCACGCCATTTCTTTTTTATACCCATTTCTATAATCTATATGTCCAGATGCGTATATTTCCGGGTAATTACGAACAACATCTATAAGTAATTTTATCGTTTCCGGTTTCAAGACGCGAAATTTATCCATAGCGGAGGAACACGCGGTGACTGTATGCGACGCGAAACGCTACTAACGCGTTGCTCTGCGATCGAACACAAAGCGAAGCGAATTCCATTCCCGCTTAACAGTAGCGGTCAAACAGCGAACATAAAAGCGAATCGCTTTTGTTTTGCGAAGCCGTGACGTTTCTCTATATCGCTGTCTCGCTTTTGTCTTCTTCTTCTGCATTAGAGTTTTAAGTTTAACGCGCTGTTTGACGTTTTAATATTAATACTAGCTTTCGCTCGGGACTTCGTCCGCGTGGTATTAAAAAAAACAAAAGTAAGTAGCTTATGTGTTCTTCCAGACTATCCTCCATATATATGCCAAATTTCATCAAGATATGTTCTGCCGTTTAGGCTACAATCTACAAAACTATTTACCAGGTATCTCCAGAACGGCTCGGATCTCGATGATATTTGTCACAAATGTAGAATACAGTCAGGGAGAACTGACTACTAAGTAAGTCAACTAAGTTAGCTTCTACAATACATAAAATTAAACTGAACATTTGCAAAGGTATCAAATTCCTAAAGTGAATTACATTATTTTTAAATAATTTCCAAACAAAAGAATGGTTACATTTTTAATATTGGAAACAGCGCCATCTAGTTTAAGCAAAGAGAGTCGTTTATTGTAGCTCTAATTTTTTTTTTAACAAAAAAAAAATAGTTTTAGTATTGATATAAATTTTTTCTTACACACAGTGTTTTTTTTTAATTTTTTTTTTGAAAGTGAAACAATCATAATAATGAAAAAAAAAACAATAATTTTTAATGAAATGTTTTATTAATTTCTTAATTTTATTTATCAAGTAACTACAACCTGTTGCCCACGACTTCGTGCGCGTTGAAAATTAAAAATCAAACTTTATATTGCTTTGCTAATCAAATAAAAACTAGCAAATAGAGCTGATAATAAAGTAAATTTTATTACTAGTAATATTGAATAGCCATTATAAGAGCGTCCGTGGTTCAAGTGTCAGTTTTTATTCACCTTTGACACAACAGTTGTGCGACTGTCGATTGTTTTGCAGCCAATTTGTTTTTGCACAACTAATCGAGTAGCGCACCTCCATACAAGCTCGTAGGAATCGAAGCGAGTCTTAACAGTGTATGATAGTTCAGTCAATGTGCACTTAAAAATTGTATTTTAGTAAAAAACCAAGTACTTTAAGATTTATATTATGTTTGTTAAATACGTTTGTATGTCTTAGAAAATTGTATTTGGTTGGATTTAGGTCTGACATTCGCGTAGTTGTATTCTAAGTTCGATCATCACATAAATGATGACTTAATTCTTGCAGTTGATATCGTGTTAGTATCCTTGTTATTTGAAGTTTAACAAGCGCTTGATTACGTAAAGACAGTCTTTTTACTGTACTGGCATAACCTAGAAACTCCATATCTGTTCTGTCACATGGCACAGGTACGGTTGCTTGTGTATTCCTTTCTGTGTTTACTTCTGTATTTATGTTTGTTATTATATTGTTTATTGTATCGTCGCTTTCTTGTTCTCTTTTGATTGGATGTTTTTTGTTTTTTTCCGTTAAAAGTTCAGGGTCTTGGACATTTTTGGTGTCGTTATCTTCATTTTCGTCCCCTGTATCATTTATATCGGAATCAGAATGAATATCGATGTATGCTGAAATTTTTTTTGTTCTTAATTTTATATACGGTTCCACAAATGACATTTCTTTCGCCCACACCCAGTTGTACAGGGTGTTTGGTCCCTTGTTGTCTGATAGACGACATTTTTTATGTTTAATATATGTATCCCTTAGATTTCTCCATTTCACCTTTAATTTTTTAACTGAAACAAAAATAGTTTTTACTAAGAATTACTTTAGTTTATATAGCAACTAATACATGCACAACATACACACACACTTTCAATTTAAAACATTCGGTCCAATACTAATATTATAAAGAGGAAAAATTTGTATTTTTGTTTGTATTAAAATAACTCAAAAACTACTGGGCCGATTTCAAAAATTCTTGAAACATTAAAAAGCTATGTTATCGCTGAATAACATACGCTATTTTAATTACGTAAACTAAATCGCAGGCAATAATTAGTATGGTTAATGTTAACTCGCAATTCGTAGTGCACATAATCGAGGCTGCATACGTCGAGACGAGGCAATGCCGGGTAGACAGTTGACGACAGCGCATTATTAATTCTGAATAGATTGTTCGTTACAAAATATGTAAATAAACGAACAAAATGACTACAATATAATGCTAATTCTCACCGTCCATCCCCATTTTCTGTTTGATTTTCTTCCACGCAATTTCCTTTTTATACATATTGCTATAATCCGAGTCACCAACTGCGTATATTTCTGGATATTTACGCATAATGTTTATGTACTTTTTAATCGTCTCGAGTTCCATTTGTAATCGAGGACACGCGATGACTGCTTGCGATGCGGAACGGTACTGACGGAACGGAGTCGAAATGGTCGCTTTGTTACGCATTTACAACGAAAGCGGAGCGAATTTTAAAATATTTTCTCAAAATGTAATCGTGTTTATTCATCTATCAGCTGTATACAAAACACTATAGTTATATTACATTATGATATCGCAAATTCATCTCCATTTTAGAAGCAAGGCATCGTACAAAGTATTTATTGATCCGACGGCCATGTCACTGCTCACTTCAGTTACGTTCGTTAGCAAGAGCGAGAGAGACAATCTGTGTATTGTTGATACAAACACCATCCGAATTTAATGCATTACGGCTACATTATGATTAAAAGTAATTTATTTTTAGCAGGTTATTGAAAGCAGAGGTTATAAAAAATGTCTTTTACAAGATGCATAAATATTATTCATACGTAAAACGATACATCTAATTATTCCGTACTGGTAGTTATTATTATATTTGGTAAACAAAACCGTACAGTAATGTTAGTTAAAGAAGAAATCAAAAAAGGCATCTTTAAAATTAAAATGCAATACATTTTATTCCAAGAATAACATAATTTTAACATTAAATACCACACAGAGACGTTAAATAGCCACTAAACACGTCCCTTAGATATAGATAGATTGCTTGCGACCACTTAATAACTGTGTTTGGATTACTATAAAACAGTGATGATGAAACAATTTAGTTATGTTCATCAAAGAGTTTATCTTTAATTGTTATTATCTTTGTTTGGTCCTCGTTCATCACCGAGGTGATCAACTCGAGAATCCTCGGCTGCAATTGCAATGCTTTGTGTACTGGTATTCTTTTCAACATGGCGGCTACATGTTCACCAAATTTGTCGAAATCAAGCGTTCTTACAATATCCGCTTCAATTCTATCATCAATGGATTCGATCTCATTTTCATCAGAATTATCTGATGATTCCTCAATTTCTATTTTTATTATTTTGCCAATATCTTCAGAATCGTCACTACTTTCACTACTAGTACTTGGTAAGAAAGGATTCTCGTAAGAACACTTCGTATTACTTTCATCAAATTGTATATCTAATTCAGATGTATTTATTTTCATTTTTGTACTAATTTCTTCGTTACTTTCATTAGTTTTAATTGAATATTGATAGACGAGGTCATTGCTAGGCTTTGATATAACTTCGCTTGTTAGAAAGCTATCGTCTACTTCACATTTATCTTCTACAATGCTTGCGTTCAAATTCACCGTATCCTGAAAAAAGTCAATGATGTATAGGAAACAAAATTTAATAGACAAGGCTTGTAAAACATTTGAACAGTATAGGACATTACAAACTTTATATTGGCTCGGAATATCTTATAAGAAGCTTTACATTTAGAGCATCTTTCTGTTCTTTACGACAAACGTCGAGCTGTCATAGAGTTGGAATATTAAAATACCCCCTCTACATATGTAATATCGTACAATTTAGTAATTTTTACCGCCACGTTCTGGTTACTGGTATGTAATCCCGGCCTTACAGTGCGTATCTATCTATACGAGTAATAAAATTGGACTGTCTGTTTGTAATATCAAAAGAAATATTCTAGATTTCAGGAAGATGATGCATTTGCGTTGCTGAAAACGAAAATCGCATTTAATTTTTTTTGTCTGCTTGTCTGTCTGTCGGTACGCAAGCCGCGTTTGTTCCGAATAATCTCCGAAACGGCTGGACCGATGTCGACCGGACTTTCACTGTAGGGTAGCTGACATAGACGGGCATACTATAGGCTACTTTTATCTTAATATTGCGTGGACGAAATCGCGGGCAACAGCTAGTTTTCTATTCATGAATATGAATTACTTACTATAATAGGAACAGCTGTGTCTCGGAGACGTAATTTACCCTTATCCGTGGTGTACATATCACTTTTATCGAAATGTTTGGAACAAACGAGGCTTCCTGTGTTCGGTTCAAAACAGGGTTCCTTTCTCTGTCGCCGTGTTACTTCTATCCATTTCTCTCGACGAATTAGACGACTTGGAAAACTATAATCAATTCAAATATTAATATATCACAAGAACGTTTTTTTAACAATAAATTGAAGAGTTAAAGTAGTTAAATGTTGAGTTTCACATTTTAAATAAAAAGAAGACAGAAGTTACAAAAGTACCAACCATATTTAACTAAGGTAAATGAATGGACATGCCCAGAATACACATGAATTACATTTAAAAAATATTTCAAAGAAAAAAATGTAAATACACCATGCATAATAACTATTATTGCATCAATTTAACAGTAAAACTCACCGAAAGTATACTATGGCGTCGTTTTTAGGATTCGTTGGCTTCAAATTTTTACAAAATTTAAAAGAGCACTTCGGCATCGTAGACGTCCGCTCGTAAGAGCGAGCGAAACGATACTGACTTAAATTGCGTTAGGGCGGGAACACATATCCTAGTGCAAAGTATAAGCTAGCATGCAAGTTACTGGCGCCCGACTACTGGTTTGTACACACATGCCAGTAAAATGTTTACAAGATTATACGATGAGATGTGCCTGTGTTAATCTTCGTACCCCAATCGGCCTTCATAAACACAAAACCAAATATCATTCTAGCTATTTGCATGCAAAACTGACGTGCCAGTATGAAATGATACACGCTTTTAGATTACACATCCCAGATTGTATACAAGCGTGTGGCTACTGGCATTTATATTTATTTGACACTATATTCATCTTTAATATTACGTGGTAAATAATCCCTAGTTCATACTAGGCTGGTAATTTAATTGAGAAGCAAGTAATTTAGTAAATAATAAGTATATGAACAACAAATATTTATTCGAATTGGAGAATATTTTAGCAACTTAATTACTCTTTACTGGACTACATAGACTAATTCGAAGTAGACATAATCTGGTATACACTTGGCCAATACAGTTAGATACTTGTGAAGGCCAGTCATAGATCATATTCCCTAGCGCCAAGTGTTTACATTATGCCCGTTGAATATTAATCCATTATACTACTGGCCGACTGTAATGGCCAGGTGTGAACCGCGCATTACAATTATTAATGCAAACTTTAATTAAAACATTAGTATGATCTTTATAATGTAAATAATTATAATTTACTACGGAATTATAAAGACATGTCGTATAATTCAGGAAACATTTTTTTAACAAAACATAAGGTCCTTTATACCTGTAAGGGAGCAGGTAGAGCAGGTTGTGACCTCATCCCCCAGCTGGGAACTGGACCCCAATGTAATTTTCACAAGGGTTTTGCACCAGCAGGTAAAACAGTTATATGTGGACAAAATTAATTACACATATTAATAATAGCTTTTGTTGGTTAAAATGGTAATTATTTTTGAATAACAGTTGCTTACTGAGTAATACATGAATATGAAATATAAAAATACACATTTGTTATAGACTATCTGTTGCCATGCGACTTCATCCGCATAAAATTATAAAAATTAAATTTTATTGTTCACATATGCTAAATTATCAATTGCAAATGTCAAAATGACATGATGTCAATCCATGGCAACCTTGCTTCCTTGATGTTGGCAACAACTTATGGTCTCTTTCTCACATTAGAGTTTTTATTCAAAATATTTACCCCTAAGTTTAACAGCGTGAAAATATGTAGCCTAAAGCGTAACGTAAGTTTAGGGCTTTTTATTACAAAAAGAATTATTCAGAAATATGCTGTAATTGCTGACATCTTAGGTAACAAAGAAGTGTGTGTTTACGCTTTATTATAATAGTATAGATGTAGATAAGATATAAAAAAAGTATTGGGAATGTTTTTTTAATAAATCAACTTTTTCTAATGATTGCATATTTTTTATGCCGACATCTCTATCATTATACTAGAAAAAGTCTTAGGGCCTGCCGCACCAAATTGTAAATGGTCTGATCAATCCAACGTTTGAAATATGTGCTGGGAATATCGGATTTTGTTACCTTATCTGTCAGTGACGTTTTAAGCTGGGCCTCTATCAGCCAGTGGTGGGACAGGCCCTTAGACATGTTTGTTTCATATAAATATTTTAATAAACTCACGTCATATTGTAAAATGCAGGGAAAACAGTAAGGCACAGCTAGTACAAAATAACAGTAGTTACGTAAACTCAGTAGAGTCCGTTTCAAATTATGTGATAATCATTTTTTATTTATCTAACACCAATAACATCACAAATAAACATTTAACTGTACAATAAATAAAGCATCGATTGCATCATGAACAACACTGACGCCTACTTTTAACAGCATCACTTTCACACGAGGGAAGTACAATCGACAAAGTACACGGTACATCAAAATAATTACAGTACAGTCACTGTTGTATATCATTCTTCTGTCCTCGTGTGAAAGCATTAGCGATCGAATGTTAACTCCTAGTCCATTACCAATCGCCTACACAAGTTATTCCCCAAATAAAATAACCAAAGGGCCATCATAACTCGTAAGAAGAGTAAAAAGCCCGAAACGTTATCTTCGGGTCGTGTCCATCTTACTTTGATCATTTAAAAATGGACTAAGCATAGACTGCCAGTGTTATAAACATTCAGACACTTTAGTAGGGATCGAAAGACCTAGGATGACATATATAAACGCATTATAACTCAAAAATTTACTCACACAAAAAAGTACGTCGAAAACATGTTGTTCGTTTGTTTAATACGAAGGAGTGAATGTGCTTACAGGTCCTGTCTCTTAAAACTCAAAGTATCAGATAAAAGTTATAGCTGTATATTCAACCCACGTCGTGACGGGCCGGCCAGAGCGACGCATAAATAAAATAAATCTACTAATTCTATTCAGCAGTGAAGGGTTAGAACGTTATAGAATAAGAGCTAGTCAATTATTATGAACTACAATTTACTATTTTAAAAAACATTACTATTTACTGGGCCGATTTCAAAAACTCTTTCACCAAAGGCTACATTATCTGTGAGTAACACAGGCTGAGTTTTAATTATTTTTTTGATTTCTCGCGGGCGAAATCGCGAGCAACAGCGTTAATAACAACGCTTAATCCGAATTAAAAGGCATATTTAACAATTATAATCTGCTTCCTTATTATTATGTACAACGAAAGACCTAGAATCAGATAAAGATATAACAAGCTTGAATGTGAAGATAATAAAAGAAACCTGCATATGAGTCATACAGCAGTCGTTACTGGCAACACAACTTATATAATTATTGTAATTTCACCTTCCCTTGACATTAAAACAATGAGTAAGCGCTTAGTACTTTGCCCTGTGTGAATAAATGATACCCTTATGTCTTTAACGGTTTAATATTATATATTAGTAGTACATGGCCGTTTTAATCTATGTTCAGGGTATTTGGAGAGTAAGTTTTATCTGTAAGCCTTTCAGACCTCAGACCGCACTCTTTTAATTGTAACGTAGACATGCCGATTGTTGACGTAAATTTTAAACTTATCGTTTTCGTTCAAAATAAACATCTTTAACAACAATATGGTGTGTTGTTACTTTAAACAGGTTAAAACCTGTAAACGCCGTAACCTGTACACACCACAGTAATAAATTTAATTGGATTAAAATAATAATGTCTTTGTTTTTAGTCACGGTTTGATCTACTTGTTCCCAGTTTTTCTTTTTATAAATTGATTAGCTGTTTCTCGCGATTTTATCCGCGTGAAATTAAAAAAAAAAGCAATAAAAATATGGCCTATGTTACTTATAGCTAATGGTGAAAGGATTTTTATAATCGGCCCTGTAGTTTTTGAGTCAATTTAATACATGCAAAAATACAAGTCTTATAGATTTAAGTATAATTCATGTAAAAATAGCGCATTTAAAACTAGATTAAATAAAGTGAATGTAGAAATCACTGTCTCTTCGTCTATAATTCGGCAACGATTTCGTCATCCCAATATTCGTTGCATTTGATATTGTACTTTATTCCTTCAGTCTTAAGATTGAATGTACCTTTTGAAATCGGATGCAATGTTCAGGATATCATTGCGTCATAATTCTAGCCCTTTTTATCAGAAAGGGACGGATGAAAAGCTGTCTCATTCGTAGATCAACTACTGAAGTCTCTTTGTTCGATTAGAAAATATGATTTTTAAGAAAAGAAATACGTAAAAACATAAGTTTTTAAAGAAAAAGTAGCTAATTTTTGGAGTTTCTTAAATTGAATATATGAACGCTGTTGCACGCGACTTCGTCTACGTGAAAATAAAAAAACAGCTGTTTAATGGTGGAAGAATTTTTGAAATCGGCTCAGTAAATTTTGAGTTACTTCAATACACACAAAAACAAAATACACTAAAAACAAAACAAAATGCACTAAAAACAAAACAAAATACACCAAAAACAAAATATTCTCAAAAAAACAGTGCACTAAAAAGTAACGAAATAATTCCTTGAAAATAGTAAACCTACCTTATTGTAACTGTTATG